>NW_027274686.1:0-87121 GCF_030028105.1 Mobula birostris | reverse complement strand
TCACCGTGTATTCATGCACATCTCATACCATCCCCTATATCGCTGTGTTTTTGTGCACCTCTCATACCTTCCCGAATATCACTGCGTTTTCATGCACATCTCATCACGTTCCCTATATCGCTGTGTATTCACGCACCTCCCATAGCATCCCCTATGTCGCTGTGCCTTGCGCACCTCTCATATCTTCCCCTATATCGCCCTGTTTTCGTGCTCCTCGCAGTCATTCACCTATATCGCCCTGGTTCGCGCACCTGCCATTCCTTCACCTATATCGCTGTTTTCGTGCACCTCTCATACCTTCCCTATATCGCTGTGTTTTCACACACCTCTCATAACTTCACCTATATCGCTGTGAATTTGTGCACCTCTCATAACTTCACTAATATCGCTGCGTTTTCATGCACATCTCATCACGTCCCCTATATCGCTGTGTATTCACGCACCTCCCATACATCCCCTATATCACTGTGCCTTGCACACCTCTCATTCCTTCCCCTAAATCGCTGTATTTTGCGCACATCCCATAGATTCACTATCGCTGTGTTATTGCTCACCTCTCATAGATTCCCCTGTATCGCCGTGTTTTTGCTCACCTCTCATAGCTTCCCCTATATTGCCATGTTTTCGCGCACCTCTCATGTCTTCCCCTATATCGCTGTGCTATTGTGCACCTCTCATACATTCCCCATATCACCTCTCATAACTTCCACTATATCGCTGTGTTTTTGAACACCTCTCATACCTTACTCTATAATGCTGTGTTTTCACGCGGCTCTCATGGAATCCCCAATATCGCCATGTATTCATGCACATCTCATACCATCCCCTATATCACTGTGTTTTCTTGCACCACTGATGGCTTCCCCGATATCACCGTGTCCTCATGCGCATCTCATACCGTCCCCTATACCACTGTGTTTTCACGCACCTCTCATACCTTCCCCTATATCGCTGTGTTTTCATGCACCTCTCTTAACTTCCCCTATATCGCCGTGTTTTTGCGCACCTCTCATAACTTACCGTATATCGCCGTGTTGTTATGCACATCTCATAACGTCCTCTATATCGATGTGTATTCGCGCACATCCCATAGCATCCCTTATATCACTGTGCCTTCGCGCAGCTCTCATACCTTCCCAAATATCGCCCTGTTTTCGCGCACCTCCCATTCCTTCACCTATATCGCTGTTTTCGTGCACCTCTCATGCATTTCCGTATACCGCTGTGTTTTTGCACACCTCTCATACCTTCCCCAATATCACCGTGTTTTCACGCACCTCTCATAACCTTCCCTCTATCGCCCTGTTTTCGCGCTCCTCTCATACATTCCCCTATATCAGTGTGTTTTCACGCAGCTCTCATACCTTCCCCTATATCGCCGTATTTTTGCACACCTCTCATGGCTTCCCCAATATAGCCGTGTTTTCATGCACATCTCATAACGTCCCATATATCTCTGTGTATTCACGCACCTCCCTTAGTATCCCCTATATCGCTGTGCCTTCGCGCATCGCTCATACCTTCCCCTATATCGCCCTGTTTCCCGTGCACCTCTCATGGCTTCGCCTACATCGCTGTGTTTTTGCGCACCTCTCATACCTTCCCCTATATCGCCATGGTTTCGCGCACCTCTCATTTCTTCACCTATATCGCTGTGTTTCCGATCCTCTCATTACTTCCCCCATATCGCTCTGTGTTCTCGCACTTCTGATACAGTTCCCTGTATCAACGTGTTTTCGCGCACCTCTCATAATTTCACCTATATCGCCGTGCTCTCGCACACCTCTCATATCTTCCCCTATATCACTGTGTTTTCGCGCATGTCCAATAGCGTCTCCTATATCGCTCTGTTTTCACGCACCTCTCATGTCTTCCCCTATATCACTGTGTTTTCGTGCATCTCCCATACCATCCCCTATATTGCTGTGTTTCGCACACGTCTCATACCTTTCCCTATATCGCCCTGTTTTCGAGCAGCTCCCATACCTTCCCCTATATCGCTGTGTTTTCGTGTACCTCTCATACCTCCCCTTATATCGCTGTGTTTTCACGCACCTCTCATAACATCCCCTGTATTGCTGTATTTTTGCGCACCTCTCATAACTTCCCCTCTTTTGCCGTGTTTTTATGCACATCTCATAATGTCCCCTATATCGCTGTGTATTCGCGCACCTCCCATAGCATCCTGTATATCGCTGTGCCTTCACGCACCTCTCATACCTTCCCCTATATCGCCCTGTTTTTGCACACATCCCATACCTTCCCCTATATCGCCCTATTTTCGCGCACCTTCCATACCTTCCCCTATATCGCTGTGTTTTCATGCACCTCTCATACCTCCCCCTGTATCGCTGTGTTTTCACACGCCTCTCATAACTTCTCCGATATCGCTGTCTTTTCGTGCACCTCTCATACCTCCCCCTACATCGATGTGCTTGCAGACCTCTCATACCTTCCCCTATATCGCTGTCTTTTCGCGCACATCCCATAGATTCACCTTTATCGCCGTGTTATTGCTCACCTCTCATAGCTTCCCCTATATCGCCGTGTTGCCATGCACATCTCATAACGTCCTCTATATCGCTGTATATTCGCGCACCTACCATAGCTTCCCTTATATCACTGTGCTTTCGCGCACCTCTCAAACCTTCCCAAATATCGCTCTGTTTTCGCGCACCTCCCATTCCTTCACCTATATCGCTGTTTTCGTGCACCTCTCATGCATTTCCGTATACTGCTGTGTTTTTGCACACCTCCCATACCTTCCTCTATATCGCTGTGTTTTCGTGCACCTCTCATACCTTCCCCTGTATCGCTGTGTTTTCACGCACCTCTCATAACTTCTCCTATATCGCTGTATTTTTGCACACCTCTCATACCTTCCCCTATATCGCCGTGTTTTCAATCACATCTCATAGTGTCCCCCATATTGCTGTGTATTCGCGCACTTCCCATAGAATCCCCTATATCGCTGTGCCTTCGTGCACAACTCATACCTTCCCCTATATCGTCCTGTTTTCGCACACCTCCCATACCTTCCCTTTTATCGTTGTGTTTTCGTGCACCTCTCATACTTTCCCCTATATTGCTGTGTTTTCGCGCATCTCTCATGGCTTCCCCAATATTGCCGTGTATTCATGCACATCTCATACCGTCCCTTATATCGCTGTGCTTTCGCGAACCTCCCATAGCTACGCCCACGTCGCTGTGTTTTCGCGCACCTCTCATACCTTCCCCTATATCGCTGTGTTTTCACTCACTTCTCATAACTTCTCATATATCGCCGTGTTTTCGTGGACCTCTCATAATTTCCCTTATATAGCCATGTTCTTGCACACCTCTCATACCTTCCACTATATCACTGTGTTTTCACGCACGTCCCATAGCATCCCCTGTATCGCTGTGTTTTCGGGCACCTCTCATACCTTTCCCTGTATCGCCATGTTTTCGCGCATATCCCATAGCTTCCACTATATAGCCCTGTTTTCGAGCACTCTCATGTCTTCCCCTATATCACTGTGTTTTCGCGCACCTCCCATACCTTCCTCTATATCGCTGTGTTTTCGAGCACCTCTCATACCTTCCCCTATATCGCTGTGTTTTCACGCACCTCTCATAACTTCTCCTATATCGCTGTATTTTTGCGCACCTCTCATACCTTCCCCTATATCGCCGTGTTTTCAATCACATCTCATAACGTCCCCCATATTGCTGTGTGTTCGCGCACCTCCCATAGAATCCCCTATATCGCTGTGCCTTCGCGCACATCTCATTCCTTCCCCTATATCGTCCTGTTTTCGCGCACTTCCCATACCTTCCCTTTTATCGTTGTGTTTTCGTGCACCTCTCATACCTTCCCCTATATTGCTGTGTTTTCGCACATCTCTCATGGCTTCCCCAATATTGCCGTGTATTCATGCACATCTCATACTGTCCCTTATATCGCTGCGTTGTCGCGCACCTCTCATACATTCCCCTATATCGCTGTCTTTTTGCGCACATCCCATAGCTTCATCTTTATCGCTGTGTTATTGCTCACCTCTCATAATTTCCCCTATCTCACTGTGTTTTCACGCACCTCTCATGTCTTCACCTATATCGCTATGTTTTCGCTCGTGTCATTACTTCCATTATATCGCTGTGTTTTCTCACACCTCTGATACATTCCCCTGCATCGCCGTGTTGTCACGCACCTCTCATAATTTCCCCTACATCGCTGTATTCTCGCACACCTGTCATACCTTCCTCTATATCACTGTGTTTTCGCGCACGTCCCATAGCGTCCCCTATATCGCTGTTTTTTCGCGCACCTCTCATACCTTCCCCTATATCGCCCTGTTTTCGCGCACCTCCCATTCCTTCCCCTGTATCGCTGTGTTTTAGTGCACCTCTCATACCTTCCCCTATATTGCTCTGTTTTCGCGCAGCTCCCATACCTTCCCCGATATCGCTGTGTTTTCGTGCATCTCTCGTACCTTCCCCTATATCGCTGTCTTTTCGCGCACCTCTCATACCTTCCCCCATATCGCCGTGTTTTCATGCACATCTCATAACGTCCCCTATATCGCTGAGTTTTCACGCACCTCTCATAACTTCCCCTATATCACCCTGCTTTCGAGCACCTGCCATACCTTCCCCTATATCGCTGTGTTTTCGTGTACCTCTCATACCTCCCCCTATATTGCTGTGTTTTCACGCACCGCTAATAAATTCTCCTATATTGCTGTATTAATGCGCACCTCTCATAACTTCCCCTGTATCGCCGTGTTTTCGTACACCTCTCATATCTTCCCTATATCGCTGTGTTTTCACACACCTCTCGTAACGTCTCCTATATCGCTGTGTTTTAGTGCACCTCTCATAACTTCCCTAATATCGCTGCCTTTTCATGCACATCTCATCACGTCCCCTATATCGCTGTGTATTCACGCACCTCCCATTGCATCCCCTATATCGCTGTGCCTTGCGCACCTCTCATAGCTTCGCCTATATCGCTGTCTTTTCGTGCACATCCCACAGATTCACCTTTATCGCTGTGTTATTGCTCACCTCTCATAGCTTCCCCTGTATCGCCGTGTTTTTGCTCACCTCTCATAGCTTCCCCCATATCGCCGTGTTTTTGCGCACCTCTCATGTCTTCACCTAGATCGCTATGTTTTCGCTCCTCTCAATACTTCCCCTATATCGCTGTGTTTTCTCGCACCTCTGAAACATTCCCCTGTATCACCATGCTTTCGCACACCTCTTATAATCTCTCCTATATCGCCGTGTTCTCACAGACCTCTCATACCTTCCCCTATATCACTGTGTTTTTGCGCACGTCCCATAGCGTTCCCTATATCGCTGTGTTTTCTCGCACCTCTGATGCATTCCCCTGTATCGCCGTGTTTTCCGGCACATCCCACAGCTTCCACTATATTGCCCTGCTTTTGTGCACCTCTCATGTCTTCTCCTATATCACGGTGTTTTCGCGCACCTCCCATAGCATCCCCTATATAGCAGTGCCTTCGCACACCTCTCTTGCCTTCCCCTATATCGCCCTGTTTTCGCGCACTTCCCATACATTCCCCTATATCGCTGTGTTTTCATGCACTTCCCATAGCATCCCCTATATTGCTGTGCCTTCGCGCACCTCTATTACCTTCCCCTATATAGCCCTGTTTTCGCGCATCTCCCATACATTCCCCTATATCGCTGTGTTTTCGTGCACCTCTCATACCTCCCCATATATCGCTGTGTTTTCACGCACCTCTCATAACTTCTCCTATATCGCTGTATTTTTGTGCACCTCTCATGGCTTGCCCAATATCGTCGTGTTTTCATGCACATCTCTTAACGTCCCCTATGTCGCTGTGTATTCGCGCACCTCCCATAGAGTACCCTATATCGCTGTGTTCTCGCACACCTCTCATACCTTCCGCATATCGCCCTGTTTTCGCGCACATTCCATAGCTTCCACTATATTGCCCTGTTTTCGCGCACCTCTCATGTCTTCCCCTACATCGCTGTGTTTTTTCGCACTTCTGATGCATTCCCATGTAACGCCAAGTTTTCGCGCACCTCTCATACTTTCCCCTATATCATCGTGTTTTCATACACATCTCATACCGTCACCTATATCGCCCTGTTTTCGCGCTCCTCCTCTAATTTCCCCTATATCGCTGTGTTTTCACGCACCTCTCATGGCTTCTCCAATACCGCCGTGTATTCGCGCTCGTCTCATACTGTCCCCTATATCGCTGTGTTTTCGTGCACCTCTTATAATTTCCCCATATCGCCCTGTTTTCGCGCACATTCCATAGCTTCCACTATATTGCCCTGTTTTCGCGCACCTCTCATGTCTTCCCCTACATCGCTGTGTTTTTTCGCACTTCTGATGCATTCCCATGTAACGCCAAGTTTTCGCGCACCTCTCATACTTTCCCCTATATCATCGTGTTTTCATACACATCTCATACCGTCACCTATATCGCCCTGTTTTCGCGCTCCTCCTATAATTTCCCCTATATCGCTGTGTTTTCACGCACCTCTCATGGCTTCTCCTATACCGCCGTGTATTCGCGCTCGTCTCATACTGTCCCCTATATCGCTGTGTTTTCGTGCACCTCTTATAATTTCCCCATATCGCCGTGTTCTCGCAGACCTCTCATACCTTCCCCTAAATCACTGTGTTTTCGCGCAGTTCCCATAGCGTTCTCTATATCGCTGTGTTTTCTCGCACCTCTGATGCATTCCCCTGTATCTCCGTGTTGTCGCGCACATCCCATAGCTTCCACTATATTGCCCTGTTTTTGCGCACCTCTCATGTCTTCCCCTATTTCACTGTGTTTTTGCGCACCTCCCATAGCATCCCCTATATTGCTGTGCCTTCGCGCATCTCTCATAACTTCCCCTATATCGCCCTGTTTTCGCGCACCATCCATACCTTCCCCCATATCGCTGTGTTTTCGGGCACCTCTCATACCTTTCCCTGTATCGCCATGTTTTCGCTCATATCCCATAGCTTCCACTATATAGCCCTGTTTTCGAGCACTATCATGTCTTCCCCTATATCACTGTGTTTTCGCGCACCTCCCATACCTTCCTCTATATCGCTGTGTTTTCGTGCACCTCTCATACCTTCCCCTATATCGCTGTGTTTTCACGCACCTCTCATAACTTCTCCTATATCGCTGTATTTTTGCACACCTCTCATACCTTCCCCTATATCGCCGTGTTTTCAATCACATCTCATAGTGTCCCCCATATTGCTGTGTATTCGCGCACTTCCCATAGAATCCCCTATATCGCTGTGCCTTCGTGCACAACTCATACCTTCCCCTATATCGTCCTGTTTTCGCACACCTCTCATACCTTCCCTTTTATCATTGTGTTTTCGTGCACCTCTCATACCTTCCCCTATATTGCTGTGTTTTCGCGCATCTCTCATGGCTTCCCCAATATTGCCGTGTATTCATGCACATCTCATACCGTCCCTTATATCGCTGTGCTTTCGCGAACCTCCCATAGCTACGCCCACGTCGCTGTGTTTTCGCGCACCTCTCATACCTTCCCCTATATCGCTGTGTTTTCACTCACTTCTCATAACTTCTCATATATCGCCGTGTTTTCGTGGACCTCTCATAATTTCCCCTATATAGCCATGTTCTTGCACACCTCTCATACCTTCCACTATATCACTGTGTTTTCACGCACGTCCCATAGCATCCCCTGTATCGCTGTGTTTTCGGGCACCTCTCATACCTTTCCCTGTATCGCCATGTTTTCGCGCATATCCCATAGCTTCCACTATATAGCCCTGTTTTCGAGCACTCTCATGTCTTCCCCTATATCACTGTGTTTTCGCGCACCTCCCATACCTTCCTCTATATCGCTGTGTTTTCGAGCACCTCTCATACCTTCCCCTATATCGCTCTGTTTTCACGCACCTCTCATAACTTCTCCTATATCGCTGTATTTTTGCGCACCTCTCATACCTTCCCCTATATCGCCGTGTTTTCAATCACATCTCATAACGTCCCCCATATTGCTGTGTGTTCGTGCACCTCCCATAGAATCCCCTATATCGCTGTGCCTTCGCGCACATCTCATTCCTTCCCCTATATCGTCCTGTTTTCGCGCACTTCCCATACCTTCCCTTTTATCGTTGTGTTTTCGTGCACCTCTCATACCTTCCCCTATATTGCTGTGTTTTCGCGCATCTCTCATGGCTTCCCCAATATTGCCGTGTATTCATGCACATCTCATACTGTCCCTTATATCGCTGCGTTGTCGCGCACCTCTCATACATTCCCCTATATCGCTGTCTTTTTGCGCACATCCCATAGCTTCATCTTTATCGCTGTGTTATTGCTCACCTCTCATAATTTCCCCTATCTCACTGTGTTTTCACGCACCTCTCATGTCTTCACCTATATCGCTATGTTTTCGCTCGTGTCATTACTTCCATTATATCGCTGTGTTTTCTCACACCTCTGATACATTCCCCTGCATCGCCGTGTTGTCACGCACCTCTCATAATTTCCCCTACATCGCTGTATTCTCGCACACCTGTCATACCTTCCTCTATATCACTGTGTTTTCGCGCACGTCCCATAGCGTCCCCTATATCGCTGTTTTTTCGCGCACCTCTCATACCTTCCCTTATATCGCCCTGTTTTCGCGCACCTCCCATTCCTTCCCCTGTATCGCTGTGTTTTAGTGCACATCTCATACCTTCCCCTATATTGTGCTGTTTTCGCGCAGCTTCCATACCTTCCCCGATATCGCTGTGTTTTCGTGCATCTCTCGTACCTTCCCCTATATCGCTGTCTTTTCGCGCACCTCTCATACCTTCCCCTATATCGCTGTGTTTTCACGCACCTCCCATAGCATCCCCTATATCGCTGTGCGTTTGCGCACCTCTCATACCTTCCCCTATATCGCCGTTTTCACGCACCTCTCATACCTTCCCCTATATCGCTGTGTTTTCACACACCTCTCATAACTTCTCCTACATTGCTGTATTTTTGCGCACCTCTCATAACTTCCCCTATATCTCTGTGTTTTTGTGCACCTCTCATACCTTCCCCTATATCATTGTGTTTTCGCGCACGTCCCATAGCGTCCCCTATATCGCTATGTTTTCGCGCACCTCTCATACCTTCCCCTATATCGCCCTGTTTTCGCGCACATCCCATAGCTTCCACTATATTGCCCTGTTTTCGCGGAACTCTCATGTCGTCCCCTACATCACTGTGTTTTCTCGCACTTCTGATGCATTCCAATGTAACGCCAAGTTTTCGCGCACCTCTCATACTTTCCCCTATATCGCCGTGTTTTCGTGTACCTCTTATAGCTTCCCCTATATCACCATGTTTTCAGACACATCTCATACCGTCCCCTATATCACTGTGTTTTCGCGCACCTCCCATAGCAGCCCCTATATAGCTGTGCCTTCGTGCACGTCTCATACCGTCCCCTATATCGCTGTGTTTTCGCGCACCTCCCATAGCTTCGCCTACATCTCTGTTTTTGCACACCTCTCATACCTTCCCCTATATCGCTGTCTTTTTGCGCACATCCCATAGCTTCACCTTTATCGCTGTGTTATTGCTCATCTCTCATAGCTTCCCCTATATCACCGTTTTTTCGCACACCTCGCATGTCTTCACCTATATCGCTATGTTTTCGCTCCAATCATTAATTCCCCTATATCGCTGTGTTTTCTCGCACCTCTGAAACATTCCCCTGTATCACCATGCTTTCGCACACCTCTTATAATTTCTCCTATATCGCCGTGTTCTCACAGACCTCTCATACCTTCCCCTATATCACTGTGTTTTTGCGCACGTCCCATAGCGTTCCCTATATCGCTGTGTTTTCTCGCACCTCTGATGCATTCCCCTGCATCGCCGTGTTTTCGGGCACATCCCATAGCTTCCACTATATTGCCCTGCTTTTGTGCACCTCTCATGTCTTCTCCTATATCACTGTGTTTTCGCGCACCTCCCATAGCATCCCCTATATAGCAGTGCCTTCGCACACCTCTCTTGCCTTCCCCTATATCGCCCTGTTTTCGCGCATCTCCCATACATTCCCCTATATCGCTGTGTTTTCGTGCACCTCTCATACCTCCCCATATATCGCTGTGTTTTCACGCACCTCTCATAACTTCTCCTATATCGCTGTATTTTTGTGCACCTCTCATGGCTTGCCCAATATCGTCGTGTTTTCATGCACATCTCTTAACGTCCCCTATGTCGCTGTGTATTCGCGCACCTCCCATAGAGTACCCTATATCGCTGTGTTCTCGCACACCTCTCATACCTTCCCCATATCGCCCTGTTTTCGCGCACATTCCATAGCTTCCACTATATTGCCCTGTTTTCGCGCACCTCTCATGTCTTCCCCTACATCGCTGTGTTTTTTCGCACTTCTGATGCATTCCCATGTAACGCCAAGTTTTCGCGCACCTCTCATACTTTCCCCTATATCATCGTGTTTTCATACACATCTCATACCGTCACCTATATCGCCCTGTTTTCGCACTCCTCCTATAATTTCCCCTATATCGCTGTGTTTTCACGCACCTCTCATGGCTTCTCCAATACCGCCGTGTATTCGCGCTCGTCTCATACTGTCCCCTATATCGCTGTGTTTTCGTGCACCTCTTATAATTTCCCCATATCGCCGTGTTCTCGCAGACCTCTCATACCTTCCCCTAAATCACTGTGTTTTCGCGCAGTTCCCATAGCGTTCTCTATATCGCTGTGTTTTCTCGCACCTCTGATGCATTCCCCTGTATCTCCGTGTTGTCGCGCACATTCCATAGCTTCCACTATATTGCCCTGTTTTTGCGCACCTCTCATGTATTCCCCTATTTCACTGTGTTTTTGCGCACCTCCCATAGCATCCCCTATATTGCTGTGCCTTTGCGCACCTCTCTTACCTTCCCCGATATCACCCTGTTTTCGCGCACCTCCCATTCCTTCCCCTGTATCGCTGTGTTTTAGTGCACATCTCATACCTTCCCCTATATTGCGCTGTTTTCGCGCAGCTCCCATACCTTCCCCGATATCGCTGTGTTTTCGTGCATCTCTCGTACCTTCCCCTATATCGCTGTCTTTTCGCGCACCTCTCATATCTTCCCTATATCGCTGTGTTTTCACACACCTCTCGTAACGTCGCCTATATCGCTGTGTTTTAGTGCACCTCTCATAACTTCCCTAATATGGCTGCCTTTTCATGCACATCTCATCACGTCCCCTATATCGCTGTGTATTCACGCACCTCCCATTGCATCCCCTATATCGCTGTGCCTTGCGCACCTCTCATAGCTTCGCCTATATCGCTGTCTTTTCGCGCACATCCCATAGATTCACCTTTATCGCTGTGTTATTGCTCACCTCTCATAGCTTCCCCTGTATCGCCGTGTTTTTGCTCACCTCTCATAGCTTCCCCCATATCGCCGTGTTTTTGCGCACCTCTCATGTCTTCACCTAGATCGCTATGTTTTCGCTCCTCTCAATACTTCCCCTATATCGCTGTGTTTTCTCGCACATCTGATACATTCGCCCGTATCGCCGTGTTCTTGCACACCTCTCATACCTTCCCCTATATCACTGTGTTTTCGCGAACGTCCCATTGTGTCCCCTATATCGCTGTGTTTTCGTGAACCTCTTATACCTTACCCTATATCGCCCAATTTTCATGCACGTCCCATAGCTTCCACTATATTGCCCTGTTTTCGCGCACCTCTCATGTATTCCACTACATCGCTGTGTTTTCTGGCACCTCTGATGCATTCCCTTGTAATGCCAAGTTTTCGCGCACCTCTTATACTTTCCCCTATATCGCCGTGTTTACACGCACCTCTCATACCTCCCCCTATATCGCCACGTTTTTATGCACATCGCATACCGTCTCCTATATCGCTGTGTTTTTGCTCACCTACCATAGCATCCCCTATCTGGAATGTGCTTTTGTGCACCTCTCATACCTTCCCCTATAGCGCCCTGTTATCACGCACCTCCTATACCTGCCCTTATAACGCTGCATTTTCGTGCACCTCTCATACCTTCCCCTGTAACGCCGTGTTTTCATGCACATCTCATAACGTCTCCTATATCGCTGGGTTTTCACGCACCTCTCATAACTTCCACTTTCTCACCAAGCTTTCGAGCACCTCCCATACCTTCCCCTACATTGCTGTGTTTTCGTGTACCTCTCATACCTCCCCCTATATCGCTGTGTTTTCACGCACCTCTAATAACTTCTGCTATATTGCTGCATTATTGCTCACCTCTCATAACTTCCCCAATATCGCCGTGTTTTTATGCACATCTCATAACGTCCCCATATCGCTGTGTATTCGTGCACCTCCCATACCTTCCCCTATATCGCTGTGTTTTCGCACACCTCTCATAACTTTTCCTATATCGCTGTGTTTTTGTGCACCTCTCATACCTTCCCTAATATCGCTGCGTTTTCATGCACATCTCATCACGTTCCCTATATTGCTGTGTATTCACGCACCTCCCACAGCATCACCTATATCGCTGTGCCTTGCGCACCTCTCATAGCTTCTCCTATATCGCTGTCTTTTCGTGCACATCCCATAGATTCACCTTTATCGCTGTGTTATTGCTCACCTCTCATAGCTTCCCCTGTATCGCCGTGTTTTTGCTCACCTCTCATATCTTTCCCCATATCGCCGTGTTTTCGCGCATCTCTCATGTCTTCACCTAGATCGCTATGTTTTCGCTCCTCTCAATACTTCCCCTATATCGCTGTGTTTTCTCGCAAATCTGATACCTCCCCCTATATCGCCGTGTTTTTATACACATCTCATACCGTCTCCTATATTACTGTGTTTTCACGCACCTCCCATAGCATCCCCTATATCGCTGTGCGTTCGTGCACCTCTCATACATTCCCCTATACCGCCCTGTTTTCTCGCACCTCCTATACCTTCCCTTGTATCGCTGCGTATTCGTGCACCTCTCAGACCTTCCCCTATATCGCTGTGTTTTCATGCACATCTCATAACATCCCCTATTTCGCTGTGTATTCGTGCACCTCCCATAACATCCCCTATATCGCTGTGCATTCACGCACCTCTCATACCTTCCCCTATATCGCCGTGTTTTCATGCACATCTCATAATCTCCCCTATATCGCTGGGTTTCCACGCATCTCTCATAACCTCCCCTATATCGCCCTGTTTTCACGCTCCTCTCATACCTTCCCCTATATCATTGTGTTTTCACGCACCTCTCATAACTTTCCCTATATCGCTGTGTTTTTGAACACCTCTCATTGTTTCCCGTCTATCGCCGTGTATTCATGCACATCTCATACCGTCCCCTATATCGCTGTGTTTTTGTGCACCTCTCATACCTTCCCTAATATCGCTGCGTTTTCATGCACATCTCATCACGTTCCCTATATCGCTGTGTATTCACGCACCTCCCATAGCATCCCCTATATCGCTGTGCCTTGCGCACCTCTCATAGCTTCCCCTATATCGCTGTCTTTTCGCGCTCATCCCATAGATTCACCTTTATCGCTGTGTTATTGCTCACCTCTCATAGCTTCCCCTGTATCGCAGTGTTTTTGCTCACCTCTCATAGTTTCCCCCATATCGCCGTGTTTTCGTGCACCTCTCATGTCTTCAGCGAGATCGCTATGTTTTTGCTCCTCTCATTACTTCCCCTATTTCGCTGTGTTTCCTCGCACGTCTGATACATTCTCCCGTATCGCCGTGTTTTTGCGCACCTCTCATAATTTCCCCTATATCGCCGTGTTCTCGCACATCTCTTAACCTTCCCCTATATCAGTGTGTTTTCGCGCACGTCCCATAGATTCCCCTATATCGCTGTGCTTTCGAGCAGCTCTCTTAACTTCCCCTACATCGCCCTGTTTTTGCGCACATCCCATAGCTTCCATTATATTGCCCTGTTTTTGCGCAGCTCTCATGTCTTCCCCTACATCGCTGTCTTTTCTCGCACCTCTGATGCATTTGCCTGTAATGCCAAGTTTTCGCGCACCTCTCGTACTTTCCCCTATATCGCTGTGTTTTCGCGCAGCTCTCATAGCTTCCCATATATCGCCGTGTTTTCATACACATCTCATACCGTCCCCTATATCGCTCTGTTTTTGCGCACCTCCCATAGCATCCCCTATATCGCTGTGCCTTCGTGCACCTCTCATACCTTTCCGTATATCGCCGTGTTTTCATGCACATCTCATAACGTCCCCTATATCGCCGTACTTTTGCTCACCTCTCATAACTTCCTCTATATCGCCCTGTTTTCACACAACACTCATGGTTTCCCGACTATCGCCGTGTACTCATGCACATCTCGTACCGTCCCCTATATCGCTGTGTTTTAACACACCTCTCATACCGTCCCCTATATCGCTGTGTTTTCACACACCTCTCATACCTTTCCCTATATCGCTGTCTTTTCGCGCACATCGTATAGATTCACCTCTATCGCTGTGTTATTGCTCACCTCTCATAGCTTCCCCTACATCGCCGTATTTTTGCGCACCTCTTATAACTTCCCTTATATCGCTGTATTGTTATGCACATCTCATAACGTCCCCTATATCGCTGTGTATTCGCGCACCTCCCATAGCATCCCCTATTACGCTGTGCCTTCGCGCACCTCTCATATCTTCCCCTATATCGCCCTGTTTTCGTGCTCCTCGCAGTCATTCACCTATATCGCCCTGGTTTCGCGCACCTGCCATTCCTTCACCTATATCGCTGTTTTCGTGCACCTCTCATACCTTTCCTATATCGCTCTGTTTTCACACACCTCTCATAACTTCTCCTATATCGCTGTGAATTTGTGCACCTCTCATAACTTCCCTAATATCGCTGCGTTTTCATGCACATCTCATCACGTTCCCTATATCGCTGTGTATTCACGCACCTCCCATACATCCCCTATATCACTGTGCCTTGCGCACCTCTCATTCCTTCCCCTAAATCGCTGTCTTTTTGCGCACATCCCATAGATTCACTATCGCTGTGTTATTGCTCACCTCTCATAGCTTCCCCTGTATCGCCGTGTTTTTGCTCACCTCTCATAGCTTCCCCTATATTGCCATGTTTTCGCGCACCTCTCATGTCTTCCCCTATATCACTGTGTTTTCGCGCACCTTCCATAGCATCCCCTATATTGCTGTGCCTTCACATACCTCTCATAACTTCATCTATATCACCCTGTTTTCAAGCATTTTCCATACCTTCCCCTATATCGCTGTGTTTTCATGCACCTCTCATACCTCCCCCTATATCGCTGTGCCTTGCGCACCTCTCATACCTTCCCCTATATCGCTGACTTTTCGCGCACATCCCATACCTTCCCCTATATTGCTGTGTTATCGCGCATCTCTCATGGCTTCCCCAATATTGCCGTGTATTCATGCACATCTCATAATGTCCCTTATATCGCTGTGTTTTCGCGTACCTCTCATACATTCCCCTATATCGCTGTCTTTTTGCGCACATCCCATAGCTTCATCTTTATCGCTGTGTTATTGCTCACCTCTCATAACTTCCCCTATCTCACTGTGTTTTCTCGCACCTCTGATGCATTCCCCTGTATTGCGATGTTTTCGCGCACCTCTCATACCTTCCCCAATATCGCCCTGTTTTCGCGCACCTCCCATACCTTCCCCTATATCGCTGTGTTTTTGCACACCTCTCATGGAATCCCCAATATCGCCATGTATGCACGCACATCTCATACCATCCCCTATATCACTGTGTTTTCTTGCACCACTGATGGCTTCCCCGATATCACCGTGTCTTCATGCGCATCTCATACCGTCCCCTATACCACTGTGTTTTCGCGCACCTCTCATACCTTCCCCTATATCGCTGTGTTTTCATGCACCTCTCTTAACTTCCCCTATATCGCCGTGTTTTTGCGCACCTCTCATAACTTACCCTATATCGCCGTGTTGTTATGCACATCTCATAACGTCCTCTATATCGCTGTGTATTCGCGCACATCCCATAGCATCCCGTATATCACTGTGCCTTCGCGCAGCTCTCATACCTTCCCAAATATCGCCCTGTTTTCGCGCACCTCCCATTCCTTCACCTATATCGCTGTTTTCGTGCACCTCTCATGCATTTCCGTATACCGCTGTGTTTTTGCACACCTCTCATACATTCCCCAATATCACCGTGTTTTCACGCACCTCTCATAACCTCCCCTCTATCGCCCTGTTTTCGTGCTCCTCTCATACCTTCCCCTATAGCACTGTGTTTTCACGCAGCTCTCATAATTTCTCCTGTATCGCCGTATTTCTGCACAGCTCTCATGGCTTCCCCAATATAGCAGTGCTTTCATGCACATCTCATAACGTCCCATATATCTCTGTGTATTCACGCACCTCACTTAGCATCCCCTATATCGCTGTGCCTTCGCGCATCGCTCATACCTACCCCTATATCGCCCTGTTTCCCGTGCAACTCCCATGGCTTCGCCTACATCGCTGTGTATTTGCGCACCTCTCATACCTTCCCCTATATCGCCGTAGTTTCGCGCACCTCTCATTTCTTCACCTATATCGCTGTGTTTCCGCTCCTCTCATTACTTCCCCCATATCGCTCTTGTGTTCTCGCACTTCTGATACAGTTCCCTGTATCAACGTGTTTTCACGCACCTCTCATAATTTCACCTATATCGCCGTGCTCTTGCACAGCTCTCATATCTTCCCCTATATCACTGTGTTTTCGTGCATCTCCCATACCATCCCCTATATTGCTGTGTTTAGCACACGTCTCATACCTTTCCCTATATCGCCCTGTTTTCAAGCACCTCCCATACCTTCCCCTATATTGCTGTGTTTTCGTGTAACTCTCATACCTCCCCTTATATCGCTGTATTTTCACGCACCTCTCATAACTTCCCCTGTATTGCTGTATTTTTGCGCACCTCTCATAACTTACCCTATATTGCCGTGTTTTTATGCACATCTCATAACGTCCCCTATATCGCTGTGTATACGCGCACCTCCCATAGCATCCCCTATATCACTGTGCCTTCGCGCACCTCTCATTCCTTCCCCTATATCGCCCTGTTTTCGCACACATACCATACCTTCCACTATATTGCCCTGTTTTCGTGCACCTCTCATGTCTTCCACTACATCGCTGTGTTTTCTGGCACCTCTGATGCATTCCCCGTAACACCAAGTTTTCGCGCACCTCTCATACTTTCCCCTATATCGCTGTGTACGCACACCTTTCACACCTGCCCCTATATCGCCATGTTCTTATGCACATCTCATACCGTCTCCTATATCGCTGTGTTTTTGCGCACCTCCCATAGCATCCCCTATATCGCTGTGCCTTCGTGCACCTCTCATACGTTCCCCTATATCGCCCTGTTTTCGCGCATCTCCTATACCTTCCCTTATATCACTGAGTTTTTGTGCACCTTTCATACCTTCTCCTATATCTCTGTGTTTTCGCACACCTCTCATAACTTCTCCTATATCGCTGTGTTTTTGTGCACCTCTCATACCTTCCCTAATATCACTGCGTTTTCATGCACATCTCATCACGTCCACTATATCGCTGTGCATTCACGCACCTCCCATAGCATCCCATATATAGCTGTGCCTTGCGCACCTCTCATAGCTTCCCCTATATTGCTGTCTTTTTGCGCACATCCCATAGATTCACCTTTATCGCTGTGTTATTGCTCACCTCTCATAGCTTCCCCTGTATCGCCGTGTTTTTGCTCACCTCTCATAGCTTCCCCTATATCGCCATGTTTTCGCGCACCTCTCATGTCTTCACCTAGATCGCTATGCATTCGATCCTCTCAATACTTCCTCTATATCGTTGTGTTTTCTCGCACATCTGATACATTCTCCCGTATCGCCGTGTTTTCGCACACCTGTCATAATTTCCCCTATATTGCCCTGTTTTCACGCAACTCTCATGTATTCCACTAATGAGCTGTGTTTTCTGGCACCTCTGATGCATTCTCCTGTAACGCCAAGTTTTCACGCACATCTCATACTTTCCCCTAAATCGCCGTATTTACGCACACCTCTCATACCTGCCCCTATATCGCCATGTTTTTATGCTCATCTCATACCGTCTCCTATATCGCTGTGTTTTTGCGCACCTCCCATAGCATCCCCTATATCGCTGTGCCTTCGTGCACCTCTCATACCTTCCCCTATATCGCCCTGTTTTCGCGCATCTCCTATACCTTCCCTTATATCACTGTGTTTTTGTGCACCTCTCATACCTTCCCTAATATCACTGCGTTTTCATGCACATCTTATCACGTCCACTATATCGCTGTGTATTCACGCACCTCCCATAGCATCCTCTATATCGCTGTGCCTTGCGCACCTCTCATAGCTTCCCCTATATCGCTCTCTTTTCGCGCACCTCTCTTAACTTCCCCTATATCGCCGTGTTTTTGCGCACCTCTCATAACTTACCCTATATCACCGTGTTGTTATGAACATCTCATAACGTCCTCTATATCACTGTGTATTCGCGCACCTCCCATAGCATCCCTTATATCACTGTGGCTTCGCGCACCTTTCATACTTCCCATATATCGCCCTGTTTTCGCGCACCTCCCATTCTTTCACCTATATCGCTGTTTTCGTGCACCTCTCATACCTTCTCCTATATCGCTGTGCCTTCACGCACCTCTCATGCATTCCCGTATATCGCCCTGTTTTCGCGCACCTCCCATACCTTCCCCGATATCGCTGTATTTTCGTGCTCCTCTCCTACCTTCCCCTATATTGCTGTGTTTTCACGCACCTCTCTTAACTTCTCCTATATCGCCGTGTTTTTGCGCACCTCTCATAACTTACCCTATATCGCCGTGTTGTTATGCACATCTCATAACGTCCTTTATATCACTGTGTATTCGCGCACCTCCCAAAGCACCCCTTATATCGCTGTGCCTTCGCGCACGTCTCATACCTTCCCAAATATCGCCCTGTTTCCCGTGCACCTCCCATGGCTTCGCCTACATCGCTGTGTTTTTGCGCACCTCTCATACCTTCCCCTATATCGCCGTGGTTTCGCGCAACTCTCATTTCTTCACCTATATCGCTGTGTTTCCGCTCCTCTCATTACTTCCCCCATATCGCTCTGTGCTCTCGCACTTCTGATACAGTTCCCTGTATCAACGTGTTTTCGCGCACCTCTCATAATTTCACCTATATCGCCGTGCTCTCGCACACCACTCATATCTTCCCCTATATCACTGTGTTTTCGTGCACGTCCAATAGCGTCCCCTATATCGCTCTGTTTTCACGCACCTCTCATGTCTTCCCCTATATCACTGTGTTTTCGTGCATCTCCCATACCATCCCCTATATTGCTGTGTTTCGCACACGTCTCATACCTTTCCCTATATCGCCCTGTTTTCGAGCACCTCCCATACCTTCCCCTATATCGCTGTGTTTTCGTGTACCTCTCATACCTCCCCTTATATCGCTGTGTTTTCACGCACCTCTCATAACTTCCCCTGTATTGCTGTATTTTTGCGCACCTCTCATAACTTCCCCTATATTGCCGTGTTTTTATGCACATCTCGTAACGTCCCCTATATCGCTGTGTATTCGCGCACCTCCCATAACATCCCCTATATCGCTGTGCCTTCGCGCACCTCTCATTCCTTCCCATATATCGCCCTGCTTTCGCACACATCCCATACCTTCCACTATATTGCCCTGTTTTCGCGCACCTCTCATGTCTTCCACTACATCTCTGTGTTTTCTGGCACCTCTGATGCATTCCCCTGTAACACCAAATTTTCGCGCACCTCTCATACTTTCCGCTATATCGCTGTGTACGCGCACCTCTCATACCTGCCCCTATATCGCCATGTTTTTATGCACATCTCATACTGTCTCCTATATCGCTGTGTTTTTGTGCACCTCCCATAGCATCCCCTATATCGCTGTGCCTTCGTGCACCTCTCATACCTTCCCCTGTATCGCCCTGTTTTGGCGCATCTCCTATACCTTCCCTTATATCACTGCGTTTTCGTGCACCTTTCATACCTTCCCCTATATCGCTGTGTTTTTGTGCACCTCTCATACCTTCCCTAATATCACTGCGTTTTCATGCACATCTCATCACGTCCACTATATCGCTGTGCATTCACGCACCTCCCATAGCATCCCCTATATTGCTGTGCCTTGCGCATCTCTCATAGCTTCCCCTATATCGCTGTCTTTTCGCGCACATCCCATAGATTCACCTTTATCGCTGTATTATTGCTCACCTCTCATAGCTTCCCCTATATCGCCATGTTTTCGCGCACCTCTCATGTCTTCACCTAGATCGCTATGCATTCGATCCTCTCAATACTTCCTCTATATCGCTGTGTTTTCTCGCACATCTGATACATTCTCCCGTATCGCCGTGTTTTCGCACACCTGTCATAATTTCCCCTATATTGCCCTGTTTTCGCGCACCTCCCATAACTTCCCCAATATCGCTGTTTTCGTGCACCTCTCATACCTTCCCTTATATCGCTGTGTTTTCACGCACCTCTCATAACTTCTCCTATATCACTGTATTTTTGCGCAGCTCTTATACCTTCCCCTATTTTGCCGTGTTTTCATGCACATCTCATAACGTCCCCTATATCGCTGTGTATTCGCGCACATCCCATAGCATCCCTTATATTGCTGTGCCTTCGCGCACATCTCATACCTTCCCCTATATCGCCCTGTTTTCGCGCACGTTCCAAACCTTCCCCTATATCGCTGTGTTTTCGTGCAGCTCTCATACCTCCCCCTATATCGCTGTATTTTCACACACCTCTCATAACTTCTCCTATATCGCTGTGTTTTTGTGCACCTCTCATACCTTCCCTAATATCACTGCATTTTCATGCACATCTCATTACGTCCCCTATATCGCTATGTTTTCGTGCACCTCTCATACCTCCCCATATATCGCTGTGCTTGCGGACCTCTCATACCTTCCCCTTTATCGCTGTCTTTTCGCGCACATCCCACAGATTCACCTTTATCGCTGTGGTATTGCTCACCTCTCATAGCTTCCCCTATATAGCTGTGTTGTCATGCACATCTCATAACGTCCTCTATATCGCTGTATATTCGCGCACCTCCCATAGCTTCCCTTATATCACTGTGCTTTCGCGCACCTCTCATACCTTCCCAAATATCGCCCTGTTTTCGCGCACCTCCCATTCCTTCACCTATATCGCTGTTTTCGTGCACCTCTCATGCATTTCCGTATACCGCTGTGTTTTTGCACACCTCTCATATCTTCCCCAATATCACCGTGTTTTCACGCACCTCTCATAACCTCCCCTCTATCGCCCTGCTTTCGCGCTCCTCTCATACCTTCCCGTATATCATTGTGTTTTCACGCAGCTCTCATACCTTCCCCTATATCGCCGTATATTTGCACACCTCTTATGGCTTCCCCAATATAGCCGTGTTTTCATGCACATCTCATAACGTCCCATATATCTCTGTGTATTCACGCACCTCCCTTAGCATCCCCTATATCGCTGTGCCTTCGCGCATCGCTCATACCTTCCCCTATATCGCCCTGTTTCCCGTGCAACTCCCATGGCTTCGCCTACATCGCTGTGTTTTTGCGCACCTCTCATACCTTCCCCTATATTGCTGTGGTTTCGCGCACCTCTCATTTCTTCATCTATATCGCTGTGTTTCCCATCCTCTCATTACTTCCCCCATATCGCTCTGTGTTCTCGCACTTTTGATACAGTTCCCTTTATCAACGTGTTTTCGCGCACCTCTCATAATTTCACCTATATCGCCGTGCTCTCGCACACCTCTCATATCTTCCCCTATATCACTGTGTTTTCGCGCATGTCCAATAGCGTCCCCTATATCGCTCTGTTTTAACGCACCTCTCATGTCTTCCCCTATATCACTGTGTTTTCGTGCATCTCCCATACCATCCCCTATATTGCTGTGTTTCGCACACGTCTCATACCTTTCCCTATATCGCCCTGTTTTCGAGCACCTCCCATACCTTCCCCTATGTCGCTGTGTTTTCGTGTACCTCTCATACGTCCCCTTATATCGCTGTATTTTCACGCACCTCTCATAACATCCCCTGTATTGCTGTATTTTTACGCACCTCTCATAACTTCTCCTATATTGCCGTGTTTTAAGCACATCTCATAACGTCCCCTATATCGCTGTGTATTCGCGCACCTCCCATAGCATCCCCTATATCGCTGTGCCTTCGAGCACCTCTCATACTTTCCCCTATATCGCCCTGTTTTCGCACACATCCCATACCTTCCCCTATATCGCCCTGTTTTCGCGCATCTTCCATACCTTCCCCTATATCGCTGTGTTTTCTTGCACCTCTCATACCTCCCCCTATATCGCTGTGTTTTCACACACCTCTCATAACTTCTCCTATATCACTGTATTTTTGCGCAGTTCTTATACCTTCCCCTATATTGCCGTGTTTTCGTGCACATCTCATAACGTCACCTATATCGCTGTGTATTCGCGCACATCCCATAGCATCCCTTATATTGCTGTGCATTCGTGCACCTCTCATACATTCACCTATATCACCCTGTTTTCGCGCACCTTCCATACCTTCCCCTATATCGCTGTGTTTTCAGGCACCTCTCATACCTCCCCCAAAATCGCTGTGTTTTCACACACCTCTCATAACTTCTCCTATATCGCTGTGTTTTTGTGCACCTCTGATACCTTCCCTAATATCACTGTGCTTACATGCACATCTCATCACGTCCCCTATATCGCTGTGTTTTCGTGCAGCTCTCATACCTCCCCCTATATCGCTGTGCTTGCGGACCTCTCATACCTTCCCCTATATCGCTGTGTTTTCGCGCACATCCCATAGATTCACCTTTATCGCTGTGCTATTGCTCACCTCTCATAGCTTCCCCTATATTGCCGTGTTTTCATGCACACCTCATAACGTCCCCTCTCTCGCTGTGTTTTCGTGCATCTCCCATACCATCCCCTATATTGCTGTGTTTCGCACACGTCTCATACCTTTCCCTATATCGCCCTGTTTTCGAGCACCTCCCATACCTTCCCCTATATTGCTGTGTTTTCGTGTACCTCTCATACATCCCTTTATATCGCTGTGTTTTCACGCACCTCTCATAACTTCCCCTGTATTGCTGTATTTTTGCGCACCTCTCATAACTTCCCCTATATTGCCGTGTTTTTATGCACATCTCATAACGTCCCCTATATCGCTGTGCCTTCGTGCACCTCTCATACCTTCCCCTATATCGCCCTGTTTTCGCGCATCTCCTCTACCTTCCCTTATATCACTGTGTTTTTGTGCACCTCTCATACCTTCCCTAATATCACTGCGTTTTCATGCACATCTTATCACGTCCACTATATCGCTGTGTGTTCACGCACCTCCCATAGCATCCTCTATATCGCTGTGCCTTGCGCACCTCTCATAGCTTCCCCTATATCGCTCTCTTTTCGCGCACCTCTCTTAACTTCCCCTATATCGCCGTGTTTTTGCGCACCTCTCATAACTTACCCTATATCGCCGTGTTGTTATGAACATCTCATAACGTCCTCTATATCACTGTGTATTCGCGCACCTCCCATAGCATCCCTTATATCACTGTGGCTTCGCGCACCTTTCATACTTCCCATATATCGCCCTGTTTTCGCGCACCTCCCATTCTTTCACCTATATCGCTGTTTTCGTGCACCTCTCATACCTTCTCCTATATCGCTGTGCCTTCACGCACCTCTCATGCATTCCCGTATATCGCCCTGTTTTCGCGCACCTCCCATACCTTCCCCGATATCGCTGTATTTTCGTGCTCCTCTCCTACCTTCCCCTATATTGCTGTGTTTTCACGCACCTCTCTTAACTTCTCCTATATCGCCGTGTTGTTATGCACATCTCATAACGTCCTTTATATCACTGTGTATTCGCGCACCTCCCAAAGCACCCCTTATATCGCTGTGCCTTCGCGCACGTCTCATACCTTCCCAAATATCGCCCTGTTTCCCGTGCACCTCCCATGGCTTCGCCTACATCGCTGTGTTTTTGCGCACCTCTCATACCTTCCCCTATATCGCCGTGGTTTCGCGCAACTCTCATTTCTTCACCTATATCGCTGTGTTTCCGCTCCTCTCATTACTTCCCCCATATCGCTCTGTGCTCTCGCACTTCTGATACAGTTCCCTGTATCAACGTGTTTTCGCGCACCTCTCATAATTTCACCTATATCGCCGTGCTCTCGCACACCACTCATATCTTCCCCTATATCACTGTGTTTTCGTGCACGTCCAATAGCGTCCCCTATATCGCTCTGTTTTCACGCACCTCTCATGTCTTCCCCTATATCACTGTGTTTTCGTGCATCTCCCATACCATCCCCTATATTGCTGTGTTTCGCACACGTCTCATACCTTTCCCTATATCGCCCTGTTTTCGAGCACCTCCCATACCTTCCCCTATATCGCTGTGTTTTCGTGTACCTCTCATACGTCCCCTTATATCGCTGTATTTTCACGCACCTCTCATAACATCCCCTGTATTGCTGTATTTTTACGCACCTCTCATAACTTCTCCTATATTGCCGTGTTTTTAAGCACATCTCATAACGTCCCCTATATCGCTGTGTATTCGCGCACCTCCCATAGCATCCCCTATATCGCTGTGCCTTCGAGCACCTCTCATACTTTCCCCTATATCGCCCTGTTTTCGCACACATCCCATACCTTCCCCTATATCGCCCTGTTTTCGCGCATCTTCCATACCTTCCCCAATATCGCTGTGTTTTTGTGCACCTCTCATACCTTCCCTTATATCGCTGTGTTTTCACGCACCTCTCATAACTCTCCTATATCACTGTATTTTTGCGCAGCTCTTATACCTTCCCCAATATTACCGTGTTTTCATGCACATCTCATAACGTCCCCTATATCGCTGTGTATTCGCGCACATCCCATAGCATCCCTTACATTGCTGTGTCTTCGCGCACCTCTCATACCTTCCCCTATATCGCCCTGTTTTCGCTCACGTTCCATACCTTCCCCTATATCGCTGTGTTTTCATGCACCTCTCATACCTCCCCCAAAATCGCTGTGTTTTCACACACCTCTCATAACTTCTCCTATATCGCTGTGTTTTTGTGCACCTCTCATACCTTCCCTAATATCACTGCGCTTTCATGCACATCTCATCACGTCCCCTATATCGCTGTGTTTTCGTGCAGCTCTCATACCTCCCCCTATATCGCTGTGCTTGCGGACCTCTCATACCTTCCCCTATATCGCTGTGTTTTCGCGCACATCCCATAGATTCACCTTTATCGCTGTGCTATTGCTCACCTATCATAGCTTCCCCAATATTGCCGTGTTTTCATGCACACCTCATAACGTCCCCTATATCGCTGTGTTTTCGTGCATCTCCCATACCATCCCCTATATTGCTGTGTTTCGCACATGTCTCATACCTTTCCCTATATCGCCCTGTTTTCGAGCACCTCCCATACCTTCCCCTATATCGCTGTGTCTTCGTGTACCTCTCATACCTCCCCCTATATCGTTGTGTTTTCACACACCTCTCATAACTTCCCCTATATCGCTGTGCCTTCGCGCACCTCTCATTCCTTCCCCTATATCACCCTGTTTTCGCACACATCCCATACCTTCCACTATATTGCCCTGTTTTCGCGCACCTCTCATGTCTTCCACTACATCGCTGTGTTTTCTGGCACCTCTGATGCATTCCCCTGTAACACCAAATTTTCGCGCACCTCTCATACTTTCTCCTATATCGCTGTGTACGCGCACCTCTCATACCTGCCCCTATATCGCCATGTTTTTATGCACATCTCATACCGTCTCCTATATCGCAGTGCTTTTGTGCACCTCCCATAGCATCCCCTATATCGCTGTGCCTTCGTGCACCTCTCATACCTTCCCCTGTATTGCCCTGTCTTCGCGCATCTCCTATATCTTCCCTTATATCACTGCGTTTTCGTGCACCTTTCATACCTTCCCCTATATCGCTGTGTTTTCGCACACCTCTCATAACTTCTCCTATATCGCTGTGTTTTCGTGCACCTCTCATACCTCCCCATATATCGCTGTGCTTGCGGACCTCTCATACCTTCCCCTATATCGCTGTCTTTTCGCGCACATCCCATAGATTCACCTTTATCGCTGCGTTATTGCTCACCTCTCATACCTTCCCCTGTATCACCGTGTTGTCATGCACATCTCATAACGTCCTCTATATCGCTGTATATTCGCGCACCTCCCATAGCTTCCCTTATATCACTGTGCTTTCGCGCACCTCTCATACCTTCCCAAATATCGCCCTGTTTTCGCGCACCTCCCATTCCTTCACCTATATCGCTGATTTCGTGCACCTCTCATGCATTTCCGTATGCCGCTGTGTTTTTGCACACCTCTCATACCTTCCCCAATATCACCCTGTTTTCACGCACCTCTCATAACCTCCCCTCTATCGCCCTGCTTTCGCGCTCCTCTCATACCTTCCCCTATATCATTGTGTTTTCACGCAGCTCTCATACCTTCCCCTATATCGCCCTTTTTCCCGTGCAACTCCCATGGCTTCGCCTACATCGCTGTGTTTTTGCGCACCTCTCATACCTTCCCCTATATTGCTGTGGTTTCGCGCACCTCTCATTTCTTCATCTATATTGCTGTGTTTCCGATCCTCTCGTTACTTCCCCCATATCGCTCTGTGTTCTCGCACTTCTGATACAGTTCCCTGTATCAACGTGTTTTCGCGCACCTCTCATAATTTCACCTATATCGCCGTGCTCTCGCACACCTCTCATATCTTCCCCTATATCACTGTGTTTTCGCGCATGTCCAATAGCGTCCCCTATATTGCTCTGTTTTAACGCACCTCTCATGTCTTCCCCTATATCACTGTGTTTTCGTGCATCTCCCATACCATCCCCTATATTGCTGTGTTTCGCACACGTCTCATACCTTTCCCTATATCGCCCTGTTTTAGAGCACCTCCCATACCTTCTCCTATATCGCTGTGTTTTCGTGTACCTCTCATACCTGCCCTTATATCGCTGTGTTTTCACGCACCTCTCATAACATCCCCTGTATTGCTGTATTTTTACGCACCTCTCATAACTTCTCCTATATTGCCGTGTTTTATGCACATCTCATAACGTCCCCTATATCGCTGTGTATTCGCGCACCTCCCATAGCATCCCCTATATCGCTGTGCCTTCGTGCACCTCTCATACCTTCCCCTATATCGCCCTGTTTTCGCACACATCCCATACCTTCCCCTATATCGCCCTGCTTTCGCGCATCTTCCATAACTTCCCCTATATCGCTGTGTTTTCTTGCACCTCTCATACCTCCCCCTATATCACTGTGTTTTCACACGCCTCTCATAACTTCTCCTATATCACTGTATTTTTGCGCAGTTCTTATACCTTCCCCTATATTGCCGTGTTTTCATGCACATCTCATAATGTCCCCTATATCGCTGTGTAATCGCGCACATCCCATAGCATCCCTTATATTGCTGTGCCTTCGTGCACCTCTCATACCTTCACCTATATCAACCTGTTTTCGCGCACCTTCCATACCTTCCCCTATATCGCTGTGTTTTCATGCACCTCTCATACCTCCCCCAAAATCGCTGTGTTTTCACACACCTCTCATAACTTCTCCTATATCGCTGCGTTTTTGTGCACCTCTCATACCTTCCCTAATATCACTGCGCTTTCATGCACATCTCATCACGTCCCCTATATCGCTGTGTTTTCGTGCAGCTCTCATACCTCCCCCTATATCGCTGTGCTTGCGGACCTCTCATACCTTCCCTTATATCGCTGTGTTTTCGCGCACATCCCATAGATTCACCTTTATCGCTGTGTTATTGCTCACCTCTCATAGCTTCCCCTATATTGCCGTGTTTTCATGCACACCTCATAACGTCCCCTATATCGCTGTGTATTCGCGCACCTGCCATAGTTTCACCTATTTTGCTGTGCCTTCGCGCACCTCTCATAACTCCCCCTATATCGCCCTGTTTTCGCGCACCTTCCATACCTTCCACTATATCGCTGTGTTTTCATGCACCACTCATACCTCCCTCTATATCGCTGTGTTTTCACGCACCTCTCATAATTTCTCCTATATCGCCGCATTTTCGATCACCTCTCATGGCTTCCCCAATATTGCCGTGTTTTAATGCACATCTCTTAACGTCCCATATATCACTGTGTATTCGCGCACCTGCCATAGTTTCACCTATATTGCTGTGCCTTCGCGCACCTCTCATAACTTCCCCTATATATCCCTGTTTTCGCGCACCTTCCATACCTTCCCCATATCGCTGTGTTTTCACGCACCTCTCATAACTTCTCCTATATCGCTGTTTTTTCGCGCACATCCCATAGCTTCACCTTTATCGCTGTGTTATTGTTCACCTCTCATAGATTCCCCTATATCGCCATGTTTTTGCTCACCTCTCATAGCTTCCCCTATATCGCCGTGTTTTCACGCACCTCTCATGTCTTCACCTAGATCGCTATGTTTTCGCTCTTCTCATTAATTCCCCTATATCGCTGTGTTTTCTCGCACATCTGATATATTCTCCTGTGTCGCCGTGTTTTCGCGCACCTCTCATAATTTCGCCTATATCGCCGTGTTCTCGCACACCTCTCATACCATCCCCTATATCACTGTGTTTTCGCGCATATCGCATAGCTTCCACTTATAGCCCTGTTTATGAGCACTCTCATCTCTTCCCCTATATCACTGTGTTTTCGCGCACCTCCCATACCTTCCTCTAAATCGCTGTGTTTTCGTGTACCTCTCATACCTCCCCTTATATCGCTGTGTTTTCACGCACCTCTCATAACTTCCCCTGTATTGCTGTATTTTTGCACACCTCTCATAACTTCCCCTATATTGACGTGTTTTTATGCACATCTCAAAACGTCCCCTATATCGCTGTGTATTCGCGCACCTCCCATAGCATCCCCTATATCGCTGTGCCTTCACGCACCTCTCATACCTTCCCCTATATCGCCCTGTTTTCGCACACATCCCATACCTTCCACTATATTGCCATGTTTTCACGCACCTCTCATAACTTCTCCTATATCGCTGTAGTTTTCACTCACTTCTCATAACTTCTCATATATCGCCGTGTTTTCGCGGACCTCTCATAATTTCCCCTATATAGCCATGTTCTTGCACACCTCTCATAACTTCCACTATATCACTGTGTTTTCACGCACGTCCCATAGCATCCCTTGTATCGTTGTGTTTTCGGTCACCTCTCATACCTTTCCCTGTATCGCCATGTTTTCGCGCATATCCCATAGCTTCCACTATATAGCCCTGTTTTCGAGCACTCTCATGTCTTCCCCTATATCACTGTGTTTTCGCGCACCTCCCATACCTTCCTCTATATCGCTGTGTTTTCGTGCACCTCTCATACCTTCCCCTATATCGCTGTATTTTTGTGCACCTCTCATACGTTCCCCTATATCGCCCTGTTTCGTGCATCTCCTATACCTTCCCTTATATCACTGCGTTTTCGTGCACCTTTCATACCGTCACCTATATCACTGTATTTTGGCACACCTCCCATTGCTTCCCCTATATCGCTGTGCCTTCGTGCACCTCTCATACCTTCCCCTATATCGCCGTTTTCGCACTCCTCCTATAATTTCCCCTATCTCACTGTGTTTTCACGCACCTCTCATGTCTTCACCTATATCGCTATGTTTTTGCTCCTGTCATTACTTCCATTATATCGCTGTGTTTTCTCACACCTCTGATACATTCCCCTGTATCGCCGTGTTGTCACGCACCTCTCATAATTTCCCTTACATCGCTGTATTCTCGCACACCTCTCATAGCTTCCCCTATATCACTGTGTTTTCGCGCACGTCCCATAGTGTCCCCTATATCGCTGTGTTTTCACGCAGCTCTCATACCTTCCCCTATATTGCCCTGTTTTCATGCACATCCCATAGCTCTCACTATATTACCCTGTTTTCGTGCACCTCTCATGTCTCCCCTATATCGCTGTGTTATTGTTTCTCTCATAACTTCCCCTATATCGCTGTGTATTCTCGCACCTCTGATGCATTCCCCTGTATCGCCGTGTTTTTGCGCACCTCTCATACTTTCCCCTTTTTCGCCGTGTTTTCACGCATCTCTCATTTCTTCCCCGATATCTCCGTGTTTTCATGCACATCTCATACCGTCCCCTATATCACTGTGCCTTCGCGCACCTCTCATACCTTCCCCTATATCGCTGTGTTTTCGTGCACCTCTCATACCTTCACACCTTCCACAATATCGCTGTGTTTTCACTCACCTCTCATAACTTCTCATATATAGCCATGTTCTTGCACACCTCTCATATCTTCCACTATATCACTGTGTTTTCGCGCACGTCCCATAGCATACCCTGTATCGCTGTGTTTTGGGGCACCTCTCATACCTTTCCCTTTATCGCCATGTTTTCACGCATATCCCATAGCTTCCACTATATAGCCCTGTTTTCGAGCACCTCTCATGTCTTCCCCTATATCACTGTGTTTTCGCGCACCTCCCATACCTTCCTCCTTATCGCTGTGTTTTCGGGAACCTCTCATACCTTCTCCTATATCGCTGTGTTTTCACGCACGTTTCATAACTTCCCCTATATCGCCGTGTTTTCAATCACATCTCATAACGTCCCCCATATTGCTGTGTATTCGCGCACCTCCCACAGAATCCCCTATATCGCTATGCCTTCGCGCACATCTCATATCTTCCCCTATATCGTCCTGTTTTCGCGCACCTCCCATACCTTCCCTTTTATCGTTGTGTTTTCGTGCACCTCTCATACCTTCGCCTGTATCGCTGTGTTTTCGCGCACCTCTCATACCGTCCCCTATATCGCTGTCTTTTCGCGCACATCCCATAGCTTCATCTTTATCGCTGTGTTATTGCTCACCTCTCATAGCTTCCCCTATATCACTGTGTTTTCGCGCACATCGCATGTCTTCCCCTATATCGCTGTGTTTTCGCTGCTCTCATAACTTCCCCTATATCACTGTGTTTTCTCGCACCTCTGATGCACTCCCTTGTATTGCGATGTTTTCGCGCATCTCTCATACCTTCCCCAATATCGCCCTGTTTTTGCGCACCTCCCATGCCTTCCCCTATATCGTTGTGTTTTTGTGCACCTCTCATACATTCCCCATATCACTGTGCTTTCACGCGTCTCTCATAACTCCACTATATCGCTGTGTTTTTGCACACCTCTCATACCTTCCCCTATAACGCTGTGTTTTCGCGCACCTCTCATGGAATCCCCAATATCGCCATGTATTCATGCACATCTCATACCGTCCCCTATATCACTGTGTTTTCTCGCACCACTGATGGCTTCCCCGATATCGCCGTGTCTTCATGCACATCTCATACCGTCCCCTATATCGCTGTGTTTTCGCGCACCTCTCATACCTTCCCTTATATCACTGTGTTTTCACGCACCTCTCTTAACTTCCCCATATCGTCGTGTTTTTGCGCACCTCTCATAACTTACCCTATATCGCCGTGTTGTTATGCACATCTCATAACGTCCTCTATATCGCTGTGTATTCGCACACCTCCCATAGCATCCCTTATATCGCTGTGCCTTCGCGCACCTCTCATACCTTCCCAAGTATCGCCCTGTTTTCGCACACCTCCCATTCCTTCACCTATATCGCTGTTTTCGTGCACCTCTCATACCTTCTCCTATATCGCTGTGCCTTCGCGCACCTCTCATACCTTCCCCTATATCGCCGTTTTCGCACTCCTCCTATAATTTCCCCTATATCACTCTGTTTTCACGCACCTCTCATGTCTACACCTATATCGCTATGTTTTTGCTCCTGTCATTACTTCCATTATATCGCTGTGTTTTCTCACAGCTCTGATGCATTCCCCTGTATCGCCATGTTGTCACGCACCTCTCATAATTTCCCCTACATCGCTGTATTCTCGCACACCTCTCATATCTTCCGCTATATCGCCCTGTTTTCGCACACCTCCCATTCCTTCCCCTGTATCGCTGTGTTTTAGTGCACATCTCATACCTTCCCCTATATTGCGCTGTTTTCGCACAGCTCCCATACCTTCCCCGATATCGCTGTGTTTTCGTGCACCTCTCATACCTTCCCCTACATCGCCGTCTTTTCGCGCACCTCTCATACCTTCCCCTATATCGCCCTGTTTTCGCACACATCCCATAGCTTCCACTATATTGCCTCGTTTTCGCGCACCTCTCATGCCTTCCCCTATGTCGCTCTGTTTTCGATCCTCTCATAACGTCCCCTATATCGCTGTGTTTTCTTGCACCTCTGATGCATTCCCCTGTATCGCCGTGTTTTTGCGCACCTCTCATACTTTTCCCTATATAGCCGTGTTTTTGCGCATCTCTCAATGCATCCCCGATATCGCCGTCTTTCATGCATATTTCATACATTCCCCTATATCGCTGTGTTTTCGCGCACCTCCCATATCTTCCGCTACATCGCTGTGTTTTCGCGCACCTCGCATGCCTTCACCTATATCGCTGTCTTCTCGCACCCTGATATAGCTTCACCTTTATCGCTGTTTTTTTGCGCACCTCTCATAACTTCCACTATATCGCTGTGTTTTCGTGCACATCTCATGTCTTCCCCTATATCGCTGTTTTTTCGCTGCTCTCATACCTTCCCCTATATCACTGTGTTTTCTCGCACCTCTGATGCATTCCCCTGTATTGCGATGTTTTCGCGCACCTCTCATACCTTCCCCAATATCGCCCTGTTTTCGCGCACCTCCCATGCCTTCCCCTATATCGCTGTGTTTTTGTGCACCTCTCATACATTCCCCATATCACTGTGCTTTCACGCGCCTCTCATAACTTCCACTATATCGCTGTGTTTTTGCACACCTCTCATACCTTCCCCTATAATGCTGTGTTTTCGCGCACCTCTCATGGAATCCCCAATATCGCCATGTATTCATGCACATCTCATACCGCCCCCTATATCACTGTGTTTTCTCGCACCACTGATGGCTTCCCCGATATCGCCTTGTCTTCATGCACATCTCATACCGTCCCCTATATCGCTGTGTTTTCGCGCACCTCTCATACCTTCCCCTATATCGCTGTGTTTTCACGCACCTCTCTTAACTTCCCCATATCGTCGTGTTTTTGCGCACCTCTCATAACTTACCCTATATCGCCGTGTTGTTATGCACATCTCATAACGTCCTCTATATCGCTGTGTATTCGCCCACCTCCCATAGCATCCCTCATATCGCTGTGCCTTCGCGCACCTCTCATACCTTCCCAAGTATCGCCCTGTTTTCGCACACCTCCCATTCCTTCACCTATATCGCTGTTTTCGTGCACCTCTCATACCTTCTCCTATATCGCTGTGCCTTCGCGCACCTCTCATAACTTCCCCTATATCGCCCTGTTTTCGTGCACCTCCCATACCTTCCCCAATATCGTTGTGTTTTCGTGCACGTCTCATACCGTCCCTTATCTCGCTGTGTTTTCACGCACATCTCATAACTTCTCCAATATCACTGTATTTTTGTGCAGCTCTTATACCTTCCCCTTTATTGCCATGTTTTCATGCACAACTCATAGCGTCCCCTATATCACTGTGTATTCACGCACCTCCCATAGCATCCCTTATATTGCTGTGCCTTCGCACACCTCTCATACCTTCCCCTATATCGCCCTGTTTTCGCACACCTTTCATACCTTCCCCTATATCGCTGTGTTTTCATGCACCTCTCATAATCTCTCCTGTATCGCCGTATTTTTGCACACCTCTCATGGCTTCCCCAATATCGCCGTGTTTTCATGCACATCTCTTAACGTCCCATATATCGCTGTGTATTCGCGCAACTGCCATAGCATCCCCTATATCGCTGTGCCTTCGCGCACCTCTCATACCTTCCGCCATGTCACCCTGTTTTCGCACATCTCCCATACCGTCCCCTATATCGCTGTATTTTCGCACACCTCTCATGGCTTTCCCAATATAGCCGTGTTTTTATGCACATCTCATAACGTCCCATATATCTCTGTGAATTCACGCACCTCCCTTAGCATCCCCTATATCGCTGTGCCTTCGCGCATCGCTCATACCTTCCCCTATATCGCCCTGCTTCCCGTGCACCTCCCATGGCTTCGCCTACATCACTGTGTTTTTGCGCACCTCTCATACCTTCCCCTATATCGCCGTGGTTTCGCGCACCTCTCATTTCTTCACCTATATCGCTGTGTTTCCGCTCCTCTCATTACTTCCCCCATATCGCTCTGTGTTCTCGCACTTCTGATACAGTTCCCTGTATCAACGTGTTTTCGCGCACCTCTCATAATTTCACCTATATCGCCGTGCTCTCGCACACCTCTCATATCTTCCCCTATATCACTGTGTTTTCGCGCATGTCCAATAGCGTCCGCTATATCGCTCTGTTTTCACACACCTCTCATGTCTTCCCCTATATCACTGTGTTTTCGTGCATCTCCCATACCATCCCCTATATTGCTGTGTTTCGCACACGTCTCATACCTTTCCCTTTATCGCCCTGTTTTCGAGCACCTCTCATACCTCCCCTTATATCGCTGTGTTTTCACGCACCTCTCATAACTTCCCCTATATTGCCGTGTTTTTATGCACATCTCATAACGTCCCCTATATCGGTGTGTATTCGCGCAACTCCCATTGCATCGCCTATATCGCTGTGCTGCCTACGCGCACCTCTCATACCTTCCCCTATATCGCCCTGTTTTCGCACACATCCCATAACTTCCACTATATTGCCCTGTTTTCGCGCACCTCTGCATACCTTCCACTACATCGCTGAGTTTTCTGGCACCTCTGATGCATTCCCCTGTAACACCAAGTTTTCGCGCACCTCTCATACTTTCCCCTATATCGCCGTGTTTACGCGCACCTCTCATACCTGCCCCTATATCGCCCTGTTTTCGCGCATCTCCTATACCTTCCCTTATATCAGTGCATTTTCGTGCACCTTTCATACCTTCCCCTATATCGCCGTGTTTTCGCACACCTCTCATAACTTCTCCTATATCGCTGTGTTTTTGTGCACCTCTCATACCTTCCCGAATATCACTGCGTTTTCATGCTCATCTCATCACGTCCACTATATCGCTGTGTATTCACGCACCTCCCATAGCATCCCCTATATCGCTGTGCCTTGCGCACCTCTCATAGCTTCCCCTATATCGCTGTCTTTTCGCGCACATCCCATAGATTCACCTTTATCGCTGTGTTATTGCTCACCTCTCATAGCTTCCCCTGTATCGCCGTGTTTTTGCTCACCTCTCATAGCTTCCCCTGTATCGCCGTGTTTTTGCTCACCTCTCATAGCTTCCGCTATATCGCCATGTTTTCGCGCACCTCTCATGTCTTCACATAGATCGCTATGCATTCGATCCTCTCAATACTTCCCCTATACCGCTGTGTTCTCGCACACCTCTCATACCTTCCCCACATCGCCCTGTTTTCGCGCACATTCCATAGCTTCCATTATATTGCCCTGTTTTCGCGCACCTCTCATGTCTTCCCCTACATCGCTGTGTTTTCTCGCACTTCTGATGCATTCCCATGTAACGCCAAGTTTTCGCACACCTCTCATACTTTCCCCTATATCACCGTGTTTTCGCGTACCTCTCATAGCTTCCCCTATACACCGTGTTTTCATACACATCTCATACCGTCACCTATATCACTGTATTTTGGCGCACCTCCCATTGCTTCCCCTATATCGCTGTGCCTTCGTGCACCTCTCATACCTTCCCCTATATCGCCCTGTTTTCGCACTCCTCCTATAATTTCCCCTATATCGCTGTGTTTTCATGCACCTCTCATGGCTTCCCCAATATCGCCGTGTATTCGCAGACCTCTCATACCTTTCCCTAAATCACTGTGTTTTCGCGCAAGTCCCATAGCGTTCCCTATATCGCTGTGTTTTCTCGCACCTCTGATGCATTCCCCTGTATCTTCGTGTTGTCGCGCACATCCCATAGCTTCCACTATATGGCCCTGTTTTCGCGCACCTCTCATGTCTTCCCCTACATCGCTGTGTTTTCTCGCACTTCTGATGCATTCCCATGTAACGCCAAGTTTTCGCGCACGTCTCATATTTTCCCCTATATCACCGTGTTTTCGCGCACCTCTCATAGCTTCCCCTATACACCGTGTTTTCATACACATCTCATACCGTCACCTATATCACTGTATTTTCACGCACCTCCCATTGCTTCCCTTATATCGCTGTGCCTTCGTGCACCTCTCATACCTTCCCCTATATCGCCCTGTTTTCGCTCTCCTCCTATAATTTCCCCTATATCACTGAGTTTTCACGCACCTCTCATGTCTTCACCTATATCGCTATGTTTTTGCTCCTGTCATTACTTCCATTATATCGCTGTGTTTTCTCACAGCTCTGATACATTCCCCTGTATCGCCGTGTTGTCACGCACCTCTCATAATTTCCCCTACATCGCTGTATTCTCGCACACCTCTCATACCTTCCCCTATATCGCCCTGTTTTCACACACCTCCCATTCCTTCCCCTGTATCGCTGTGTTTTAGTGCACTTCTCATACCTTCCCCTATATTGCGCTGTTTTCGCGCAGCTCCCATAACTTCCCCTATATCGCTGTCTTTTCGCGCACCTCTCATACCTTCCCCTATTTCGCCGTCTTTTCGCGCACCTCTCATACCTTCCCCTATATCGCCCTGTTTTCGCACACATCCCATAGCTTCCACTATATTGCCTCGTTTTCGCGCACCTCTCATGCCTTCCCCTATGTCGCTCTGTTTTCGATCCTCTCATAACGTCCCCTATATCGCTGTGTTTTCTTGCACCTCTGATGCATTCCCCTGTATCGCCGTGTTTTTGCGCACCTCTCATACTTTTCCCTATATAGCCGTGTTTTTGCGCATCTCTCAATGCATCCCCGATATCACCGTCTTTCATGCATATTTCATACATTCCCCTATATCGCTGTGTTTTCGCGCACCTCGCATGCACTCACCTATATCGCTGTCTTTTCGCACCCTGATATAGCTCCACCTTTATCGCTGTGTTTTTGCGCACCTCTCATAGCTTCCACTAAATCGCTGTGTTTTCGCGCACATCTCATGTCTTCCCCTATATCGCTGTGTTTTCGCTGCTCTCATAACTTCCCCTATATCACTGTGTTTTCTCGCACCTCTGATGCATTCCCCTGTATTGCGATGTTTTCGCGAACCTCTCATACCTTCCCCAATATCGCCCTGTTTTCGCGCACCTCCCATGCCTTCCCCTATATCGCTGTGTTTTTGTGCACCTCTCATACATTCCCCATATCACTGTGCTTTCACGCGCCTCTCATAACTTCCACTATATCGCTGTGCTTTTGCACACCTCTCATACCTTCCCCTATAATGCTGTGTTTTCGCGCACCTCTCATGGAATCCCCAATATCGCCATGTATTCATTCACATCTTATACCGTCCCCTATATCACTGTGTTTTCTCGCACCACTGATGGCTTCCCCGATATCGCTGTGTCTTCATGCACATCTCATACCGTCCCCTATATCGCTGTGTTTTCGCGCACCTCTCATACCTTCCCCTATATCGCTGTGTTTTCACGCACCTCTCTTAACTTCCCCTATATCGCCGTGTTTTTGCGCACCTCTCATAACTTACCCTATATCGCCGTGTTGTTATGCACATCTCATAACGTCCTCTATATCGCTGTGTATTCGCACACCTCCCATAGCATCCCTTATATCGCTGTGCCTTCGCGCACCTCTCATACCTTCCCAAGTATCGCCCTGTTTTCGCGCACCTCCCATTCCTTCACCTATATCGCTGTTTTCGTGCACCTCTCATACCTTCTCCAATATCGCTGTGCCTTCGCACACCTCTCATAACTTCTGCTATATCGCCCTGTTTTCGTGCACCTCCCATACCTGCCCCAATATCGCTGTGTTTTCGTGCACGTCTCATACCTTCCCTTATCTCGCTGCGTTTTCACGCACATCTCATAACTTCTCCAATATCACTGTATTTGTGTGCAGCTCTTATACCTTCCCCTATATTGCCGTGTTTTCATGCACAACTCATAGCGTCCCCTATATCACTGTGTATTCGCGCACCTCCCATAGCATCCCTTATATTGCTGTGCCTTCGCACACCTCTCATACCTTCCCCTATATCGCCCTGTTTTCGCACACCTTCCATACCTTCCCCTATATCGCTGTGTTTTCATGCACCTCTCATAATTTCTCCTGTATCGCCGTATTTTCGCACGCCTCTCATGGCTTTCCCAATATAGCCATGTTTTCATGCACATCTCATAACGTCCCATATATCTCTGTGTATTCACGCACCTCCCTTAGCATCCCCTATATCGCTGTGCCTTCGCGCATCGCTCATACCTTCCCCTATATCACCCTGTTTCCCGTGCACCTCCCATGGCTTCGCCTACATCACTGTGTTTTTGTGCACCTCTCATACCTTCCCCTATATCGCCGTGGTTTCGCGCACCTCTCATTTCTTCACCTATATCGCTGTGTTTCCGCTCCTCTCATTACTTCCCCCATATCGCTCTGTGTTCTCGCACTTCTGATACAGTTCCCTGCATCAACGTGTTTTCGCGCACCTCTCATAATTTCACCTATATCGCCGTGCTCTCGCACACCTCTCATATCTTCCCCTATATCCCTGTGTTTTCGCGCATGTCCAATAGCGTCCCCTATATCGCTCTGTTTTCACGCACCTCTCATGTCTTCCCCTATATCACTGTGTTTTCGTGCATCTCCCATACCATTCCCTATATTGCTGTGTTTCGCACACGTCTCATACCTTTCCCTATATCGCCCTGTTTTCGAGCACCTCTCATACCTCCCCTTATATCGCTGTGTTTTCACGCACCTCTCATAACTTCCCCTGTATTGCTGTATTTATGCGCACCTCTCATAACTTCCCCTATATTGCCGTGTTTTTATGCACATCTCATAACGTCCCCTATATCGCTGTGTATTCGCGCACCTCCCATAGCATCGCCTATATCGCTGTGCCTTCGCGCACCTCTCATACCTTCCCCTATATCGCCCTGTTTTCGCACACATCCCATACCTTCCACTATATTGCCCTGTTTTCGCGCACCTCTCATGTCTTCCACTACATCGCTGTGTTTTCTGGCACCTCTGATGCATTCCCCTGTAACACCAAGTTTTCGCGCACCTCTCATACTTTCCCCTATATCGCCGTGTTTACGCGCACCTCTCATACCTGCCCCTATATCGCCCTGTTTTCGCGCATCTCCTATACCTTCCCTTATATCACTGCGTTTTCGTGCACCTTTCATACCTTCCCCATATCGCTGTGTTTTCGCACACCTCTCATAACTTCTCCTATATCGCTTTGTTTTTGTGCACCTCTCATACCTTCCCGAATATCACTGCGTTTTCATGCACATCTCATCACGTCCACTATATCGCTGTGTATTCACGCACCTCCCATAGCATCCCCTATATCGCTGTGCCTTGCGCACCTCTCATAGATTCCCCTATATCGCTGTCTTTTCGCGCACATCCCATAGATTCACCTTTATCGCTATGTTATTGCTCACCTCTCATAGCTTCCCCTGTACCGCCGTGTTTTTGCGCACCTCTCATGTCTTCACCTAGATCGCTATGTTTTTGCTCCTCTCAATACTTCCCCTATATCGCTGTGTTTTCTCGCACATCTGATATATTCTCCCGTATCGCCGTGTTCTCGCACATCTCTCATACCTTCCCCTATATCACTGTGTTTTCGCGAACGTCGCATTGCGTCCCCTATATTGCTGTGTTTTCGCACACCTCTCATACCTTACCCTATATCGCCCTGTTTTCATGCACATCCCATAGCTTCCACTATATTGCCCTGCTTTCGCGCACCTCTCATGTATTCCACTAATTAGCTGTGTTTTCTGGCACCTCTGATGCATTCCCCTGTAACGCCAAGTTTTCACGCACCTCTCATACTTTCCCCTATATCGCCGTATTTACGCGCACCTCTCATACCTCCCCCTATATCGCCATGTTTTTATGCACATCTCATACCGTCTTCTATATCGCTGTGTTTTTGCGCTGCTCCCATAGCATCCCCTTTCTCGCTGTGCCTTCGTGAACCTCTCATACCTTCCCCTCTATCGCTGTGTTTTCACGCACCTCTCTTAACTTCTCCTATATCGCTGTGTTTTTACACACCTCTCATACCTTCCCCTATATCACTGTGTTTTCAGGCACCTCTCATGGCTTCCCCAATATCGCCGTGTATTCATGCACATCTCATACCGTCCCCTATATCGCTATGTTTTGGCGCACATCCCATAGATTCACCTACATCGCTGTTTTCGCGCACATCCCATAGCTTCAATTTGATCGCTGTGTTATTGCTCACCTCTCATGGCTTACCCTATATCACAGTGTTTTCGCGCACCTCGCATGTCTTCACCTATATCACTATGTTTTCGCTCGTATCATTAATTCCCCTATATCACTGTGTTTTCTCGCACCTCTGATGCATTCTCCTGTATTGCCATGTTTTCGTGCACCTCTTACAATTTCCCCTATATCGCCGTGTTCTCGCACACCTCTCATACCTTCCCCTATATCATTGTTTTTTTGCGCATGTCCCATAGCGTCCCCTATATCGCTGTGTTTTCTCGCACCTCTGATACATTCCCCTGTATCGCGGTGGTTTCACGCACATCCCATAGATTCCACTATATAGCCCTGTTTTTGCGCACCTCTCATGTCTTCCCCTATATCACGGTGTTTTCGCGAACCTCTCATAGCATCCCCTATATCGCTGTGCCTTAGCACACATCTCATAACTTCCCCTATATTGCCCTGTTTTCGCGCACCTCCCATACCTTCCCCAATATCGCTGTGTTTTCACGCACCTCTCATAACTTCTCCTATATCACTGTATTTTTGTGCAGCTCTTATACCTTCCCCTATATTGCCGTGTTTTCATGCAAATCTCATAACGTCCCCTATATCGCTGTGTATTCGCGCACATCCCATAGCATCCCTTATATTGCTGTGCCTTCGCGCACCTCTCATACCTTCCCCTATATCGCCCCGTTTTCATGCACCTCTCATACCTCCACCTTTATCGCTGTGTTTTCACACACCTCTCATAACTTCTCCTATATCGCTGTGTTTTTGTGCACCTCTCATACCTTCCCTAATATCATTGCGTTTTCATGCACATCTCATCACGTCCCATATATCGCTGTGTTTTCGTGCACCTCTCCTACCTCCCCCTATATCGCTGTGCTTGCGGACCTCTCATACCTTCCCCTATATCGCTGTCTTTTCGCGCACATCCAATAGATTCACCTTTATCGCTGTGTTATTGCTCACCTCTCATAGCTTCCCCTATATCGCCGTGTTGTCATGCACATCTCATAACGTCCTCTATATCGCTGTATGTTCGCGCACCTCCCATAACTTCCCTTATATCACTGTGCTTTCGCGCACCTCTCATACCTTCCCAAATATCGCCCTGTTTTCGCGCATCTCCCATTCCTTCACCCATATCGCTGTTTTCGTGCACCTCTCATGCATTTCCGTAGACCGCTGTGTTTTTGCACACCTCTCATACCTTCCCCAATATCACCGTGTTTTCACGCACACTCTCATAACCTCCCCTCTATCGCCCTGTTTTCATGCTCCTCTCAGACCTTCCCCTATATCACTGTGTTTTCACGCAGCTCTCATACCTTCCCCTATATCGCTGTGTTTTCGCACACCTCTCATGGCTTTGCCTACATCGCTGTTTTTCGCGCACCTCTCATACCTTCCCCTATATCGATGTATTTTTGCGCACATTCATACCTTTCCCTATATTGATGTGTTTTCATGCACATCTCATAACGTCCCTATATACCTCTGTATTTGCGCACCTCCCATACCATCCCCTATATCACTGTGCCTTCGCGCACCTCTCATGCATTCCCATATATCGCCTTGTTTTTGTGCTCCTCTGATACCTTCCCTGATATTGTTGTGTTTTCATGCACCTCTCTTAAGTTCTCCTAAATCGCTGTGTTTTTACACACCTTTCATACCTGCCCCTATATCGCTGTGTTTTCAGGCACCTCTTATGGCTTCCCAATATCGCCATGTATTCATGCACATCTCATACCTTCCCTATATCGCACAGTTTTCGCGCACCTCCGATTCCTTCCCCTATATCGCTGTGTTTTCACACATCTCTCATAACTTCTCCTATATCACTGAGTTTTTGTGCACCTCTAATACCTTCCCTAATATCGCTGAGTTTTCATGCACATCTCATCACGTCCCCTATATCGCTGTGTATTCGCGCACCTCCCATAGCATCCCCTGTATCGCTGTGCCTTGTGCAGCTCTCATAGCTTCCCCTATATCGCTGTCTTTTTACGCACATCCCATAGATTCAGCTTTATCGCTGTGTTATTGCTCACCTCTCATAGCTTCCCCTGTACCGCCGAGTTTTTGCACACTTCTCATGTCTTCACCTAGATCGCTATGTTTTCGCTCCTCTCAATACTTCCCCTATATGGCTGTGTTTTCTCGCACAATTGATACATTCTGCCATATCGCTGAGTTTTCGCACACCTCTCATTATTTCCCATATATCGCCGTGTTCTCGCGCACTTCTCATACCTTCCCTTATATCGCCCTGTTTTCGTGCACATCCCATACCTTCCACTATATTGCCCTGTTTTCGTGCACCTCTCATGGCTTCCACTACATCGCTGTGTTTTTTGGCACCTCTGATGCTTTCCACTGTAACGCCAAGTTTTCGCACACCTCTCATACTTTCCCCTATATCGCCGTGTTTACGCGCACCTCTCATACCTCCCCCTATATCGCCATGTTTTTATGCACATCTCATACCGTCTCCTATATCGCTGTGCCTTCGTGCACCTCTCATACCTTCCCCTATATCGCCCTGTTTTCGTGCACCTCTCATACCTTCCCCTATATGGCGGTGTTTTCATGCACATCTCATAACGTCCCCTATATCTCTGTGTATCCGTGCATCTCCCATTCCTTCCCGAATATATCTCTGTGTTTTCGTGCACCTTTCATATCTTCCCCTATATCGCTGTGTTTTCGCACACCTCTCATAACTTATATCGCTGTGTTTTTGTGCACCTCTGATACCTTCCCTAATATCGCTGCGTTTTCATGCACATCTCATCACGTCCCCTATATCGCTGTGTAATCACGCACCTCCCATAGCATCCTCTATATTGCTGTGCCTTGCGCACCTCTCATAGCTTCCCCTATATCGTTGTCTTTTCGCGCACATCCTATAGATTCACATCTATCGCTGCGTTATTGCTCACCTCTCATAACTTCCCCTGTATCGCCGTGCTTTTGCTCACCTCCCATAGCTTCCCCTATATCGCCGCGTTTTCGCGCACCTCTCATGTCTTCACCTAGATCGCTATGTTTTCGCTTCTCTCAATGCTTCCCCTATATAGCTGTGTTTTCTCGCACATCTGATACATTCTCCCGTATCGCCGCGTATTCGCACACCTCTCATAATTTCCCCTATATCACCGTGTTCTTGCACACCTCTCATACCTTACCCTATATCACTGTGTTTTCACGCACGTCCCATTGCGTCCCCTATATCGCAGTGTTTTCGCGCACCTCTCATACATTCCCCTATATCGCACTGTTTTTTGCGCACATCCCATAACTTCACCTTTATCACTGTGTTATTGCTTACCTCTCATAGCTTCCCCTATATCGCCGTGTTTCGCGCACCTCTCATGTCTTCACCTATATCGCTGTGTTTCTGCTCCTCTCATTACTTCCCCTACATCGCTCTGTGTTCTCGCACTTCTGATACAGTTCCCTGTATCAACGTGTTTTCGCGCAACTCTCATAATTTCACCTATATCGCCCTGTTCTCGCACACCTCTCATATCTTCCCCAAAATCATTGTGTTATCGCGCACGTCCAATAGCGTTCCCTATATCGCTGTTTTCACGCACCTCTCATATCTTCCCCTATATCACTGTGTTTTCACGCACCTCCCATAGCATCCTCTATATTGCTTTGCCTTCGCACACCTCTCATACCTTCCCCTATATTGCCCCGCTTTCGAGCACCTCTCATACCTTCCCTATATCACTGTGTTTTCACGCAGCTCTCATACCTTCCCCTATATCGCTGTGTTTTCGCAAATCTCTCATTGCTTCCCGACCATCGCCGTGTATTCATGCACATCTCGTACCTTCCCCTATATCGCTATGCTTTCGCGCACCTCCCATAGCTTCGTCTACATCGCTGTTTTCGCGCACCTCTCATACCTTCCCCTATATCGATGTATTTTTGCACACATCTCATACCTTCCACTATATTGATGTGTTTTCATGCACATCTAGAACGTTCCCTATATCGCTGGGTATTTGCACAACTCCCATACCATCCCCTATATCACTGTGCCTTCGTGCACCTCTCATGCATTCCCGTATATCGCTGTATTTTCGCACACCGCTCATACGTTCCCCAATATCACCGTGTTTTCATGCATATCTCATAACGTCCCCAATGTCGATGGGTTTTCACACACCACTCATAACTTCCCCTACATCACCTTGTTTTCGCGCTACTCTCATACCTTCACCTATATCACTATGTTTTCACGCAGCTCTCATACCTTCCCCTATATCGATGTATTTTTGCGCACATCTCAGACCTTCCCCTATATCGCTGTGCTTTCGCGCACCTCCCATAGCTTCGCCTACATCGCTGCTTTCGCGCACATCCCTTAGCTTCACCTTGATCGCTGTGTTATTGTTCACCTCTCATAGCTTACCCTATATCGCCGTGTTTTCACGCACCTCGCATGCCTTCACCTATATCACTATGTTTTCGCTCCTATCATTACTTCCCCTATATCGCTGTGTTTTCTTGCACCTCTGATACATTCTCCTGTATTGCCATGTTTTCGCGCACCTCTTACAATTTCCCCTATATCGTCGTGTTCTCGCACACCTCTCATACCTTCCCTTATATCACTGTTGTTTTGCGCATGTCCCATAGCGTCCCCTATATCGCTGTGTTTTCTGGCACCTCTGATGCATTCCCCTGTATCGCCGTGGTTTCGCGCACATCCCACAGGTTCCACTATATTGCCCTGCTTCTGCGCAGCTCTCATGTCTTCCCCTCTATCGCTGTGCCTTCGCGCACCTCTCATAACTTCCCCTATATCGCCCTGTTTTCGCGCACCTACCATACCTTCCCCAATATCGCTGTGTTTTCGTGCACCTCTCATACCTTCCCTTATATCGTTATGTTTTCACGCACCTCTCATAAATTCTCCTATATCGCTGTATTTTTGCGCAGTTCTTATACCTTCCCCTATATTTCCATGTTTTCATGCATATCTAATAACGTCCTCTATATGGCTGTGTATTCGCGCACCTCCCATAACATCCCTTATATTACTGTGCCTTCGCGCACATCTCATACCTTCCCCTATGTCGCCCTGTTTTCGCACACCTCCCATACCGTCCCCTATATCGCTGTATTTTCGCACACCTCTCATGGCTTCCCCAATATCGCCGTGTTTTCATGCACATCTCATAACGTCCCCTATATCGCTGTGTATTCGCGCACCTCCCATAGCATCCCTTATATTGCTGTGCCTTCCCGCACCTCTCATACCTTCCCCTATATCGCCCTGTTTTCGCGCACCTTCCATACCTCCCCCTATATCACTGTGTTTTCACGCACCACTCATAATTTCTCCTTATCGCCGTATTTTTGCGCACCTCTCATGGCTTCCCTAATATCGCCGTGTTTTCATGCACATCTCTTAACGCCCCATATATCGCTGTGTATTCGTGCACCTGCCATGGCATCCCCTATATCGCCCTGTTTCCCGTGCACCTCCCATGGCTTCGCCTACATGGCTGCGTTTTTGCGCACCTCTCATACCTTCCCCTATATCGCTGTGTTTTCGCGCAACTCTCATTACTTCCCCTATATCGCTCTGTGTTCTCGCACTTCTGATACAGTTCCCTGTATCAACGTGTTTTCGCGCACCTCTCATAATTTCACCTATATTGCCGTGTTCTCACACACCTTTCATATCTTCCGCTATGTCACTGTGTTTTCGCGTACATCCAATAGCGTCCCCTATATCGCTCTGTTTTCACGCACCTCTCATGTCTTCCCCTATATCACTGTGTTTTCGTGCATCTCCCATACCATCCCCTACATTGCTGTGTTTCGCACACGTATCATACCTTTCCCTGTATCGCCCTGTTTTCGAGCAGCTCCCATACCTTCCCCTATATCGCTGTGTCTTCGTGTACCTCTTATACGTCCCCTTATATCGCTGTGTTTTCACGCACCTCTCATAACTTCCCCTGTATTGCTGTATTTTTGCGCACCTCTCATAACGTACCCTATATTGCCGTGTTTTTATGCACATCTTATAACGTCCCCTGTATCGCTGTGTATTTGCGCACCTCCCATAGCATCCCCTATATCGCTGTGCCTTCGCGCACCTCTCATACCTTCCCCTATATCGCCCTGTTTTCGCGCACATCCCATACATTCCATTATATTGCCCTGTTTTCGCGCACCTCTCATGTCTTCCACTACATCGCTGTGTTTTCTGGCACCTCTGATGCATTCCCCTGTAACACCAAGTTTTCGTGCACCTCTCATACTTTCCCCTATATCGCCGTGATTACGCGCACCTCTCATACCTGCCCCTATATCGCCATGTTTTTATGCACATCTCATACCGTCTCCTATATCGCTGTGTTTTTGCGCACCTCCCATAGCATCCCCTATATCGCTGTGCCTTCGTGCACCTCTCATACCTTCCTCTATATCGCCCTGTTTTCGCGCACCTCCTATACCCTCCCTTATATCACTGCGTTTTCATGCACCTCTCATACCTTCCCTTATAACGTTATGTTTTCACGCACCTCTCATAAATTCTCCTATATCGCTGTATTTTTGCGCAGTTCTTATACCTTCCCCTATATTGCCGTGTTTTCATCCACATCTCATAACGTCCCCTATATCACTGTGTATTCACGCACATCCCATAGCATCCCTTATATTGCTGTGCCTTCGCACACCTCTCATACCTTCCCCTATATCGCCGTGTTTTCACACACCTCTCATAACTTCTCCTATATCGCTGTGTTTTTGTGCACCTCTCATACCTTCCCTAATATCACTGCGCTTTTATGCACATCTTATCACGTCCACTATATCGCTGTGTATTCACGCACCTCCCATAGCATCCCCTATACCGCTGTGCCTTGCGAACCTCTCATAGCTTCCCCTATATCGCTGTCTTTTCGCGCACATCCCATAAATTCACCTTTATCGCTGTGTTATTGCTCACCTCTCATAGCTTCTCCTGTATCGCCGTGTTTTTGCTCACCTCTCATGTCTTCACCTAGATCGCTATGTATTCGATCCTCTCAATACTTCCCCTATATCTCTGTGTTTTCTCGCACATCTGATACATTCTCCCGTATCGCCGTGTTTTCGCACACCTCTCATAATTTCCCCTATTTCGCCGTGTTCTCGCGCACCTCTCATAACTTCCCCTATGTTTGCCCCTGTGTTTTCGCGCACGTCCCATTGCTTCCCCTATATCGCTGTGTTTTCGCGCACCTCTCATAGTTTCCTCTATATCGCCCTGTTTTCGTGCACATCCCATAGCTTCCACTATATTGCCCTGGTTTCGCGCACCTCTCATGTATTCCACTACATAGCTGTGTTTTCTGGCACCTCTGATGCATTCCCCTGTAATGCCAGGTTTTCGCGCACCTCTCATACTTTCCCCTATATCGCCGTATTTACGCGCAAATCTCATACCTCCCCCTATATCGCCATGTTTTTATGCACATCTCATACCGTCTCCTATATCGTTGTGTTTTCGCGCACCTCTCATACCTTCCCCTATATCGCTGTGTTTTCACGCACCTGTCTTAACTTCTCCTATATCGCTGTGTTTTTGCACACCTCTCATACCTTCCCCTATATCGCTGTGTGTTTAGGCACCTCTCATGGCTTCCCCAATATCGCCGTGTATTCATGCACATCTCATACCGTCCCCTATATCGCTGTGTTTTGGCGCACCTCCCATAGTTCACCTACATCGCTGTTTTCGCGCACATCCCATAGCTTCACCTTGATCACTGTGTTATTGCTCACCTCTCATAGCTTACCCTATATCGCCGTGTTTTCGCGCACCTCGCATGTCTTCACCTATATCGCTATGTTTTCGCTCCTATCATTAATTCCCCTATATCGCTGTGTTTTCTCGCACCTCTGATACAGTCTCCTATATTGCCATGTTTTCGTGCACCCCTAAAATTTCCCCTATATCGCCGTGTTCTCGCACACCTCTCATACCTTCCCCTATATCACTGTTTTTTTGCGCATGTCCCATAGCGTCCCCAATATCGCTGTGTTTTCTCGCACCTCTGATACATTTCCCTGTTTCGCCGTGGTTTCGCACACATCCCATAGCTTTCACTATATTGCCCTGTTTTTGCGCACCTCTCATGTCTTCCCCTATATCACGGTGTTTTCGCGCACCTCTCATAGCATCCCCTATATCGCTGTGCCTTCGCACACCTCTCATACTTTCCCCTATATCGCCATGTTTTTATGCACATCTCATACCGTCTCCTATATCGTTGTCTTTTCGCGCACCTCTCATAACTTCTCCTATATCACTGTATTTTTGCGCAGCTCATATACCTTCCCCTATATTGCCGTGTTTTCATGCACATCTCATAACGTCCCCTATATGGCTGTGTTTTTGTGCACCTCTCATACCTTCCCTAATATCACTGCGTTTTCATGCACATCTCATCACGTCCCCTATATCGCTGTGTTTTCACGCACCTCCCATTCCTTCACCTATATCGCTGTTTTCGTGCACCTCTCATGCATTCCCGTATACCGCTGTGTTTTTGCACACCTCTCATACCTTCCCCAATATCACCGTGTTTTCACGCACCTCTCATAACCTCCCCTCTATCGCCCTGTTTTCGCGCTCTTCTCATACCTTCCCCTATATAACTGTGTTTTCACGCAGCTCTCATACCTTCCCCTATATCGCTGTGTTTTCGCACACCTCTCATGGCTTCCCGACTATCGCCGTGTATTCATGCACATCTCATACCTTCCCCTATATCGTTGTGCTTTCGCGCACCTCCCATAGATTCGCCTACATCGCTGTTTTCGCGCACCTCTCATACCTTCCCCTATATAGATGTATTTTTGCGCACATCTCATACCTTTCCCTATATTGATGTGTTTTCATGCACATCTCATAACGTCCCCTATATCGCTCTGTATTTGCGCACCTCCCATACCATCCCCCATTTCACTGTGCCTTCGCGCATCTCTCATTCATTCCCATATATCGCCCTGTTTTCGCGCACCTCCCATACCTTTCCTGATATCGCTGTGTTTTCGTGCTCCTCTCATACATTCCCCTATATTGCTGTGTTTTCACGCACCTCTCTTAACTAATCCTATATCGCTGTGTTTTTGCGCACCTCTCATACCTTCTCCTATATCGCTCTGTTTTCAGGCACCTCTCATGGCTTCCCCAATATCGCTGTGTATTCATGCACATCTCATACCGTCCCCTATATCACTGTGTTTTGGCGCACCTCCCATAGATTCGTCTACATCGCTGTTTTCGCGCACGTCCCATAGTTTCACCTTGATCGCTGTGTTATTGCTCACCTCTCATAGCTTACCCTATATCGCCGTGTTTTCGCGCATCTCGCAAGTCTTCACGTATATCGCTATGTTTTCGCTCCAATCATTACTTCCCCTATATCGCTGTGTTTTCTCGCACCTCTGATACATTCTCCTGTATTGCCATGTTTTCGCGCACCTCTTACAATTTCCCCTATATCGCCGTGTTCTCGCACACCTCTCATACCTTCCCCTGTATCACTGTTTTTTTGCGCATGTCCCATAGCGTCCCCTATATCGCTGTGTTTTCTCGCACCTCTGATACATTCCCTTGTATCGCCGTGGTTTCGCGCACATCCCATAGGTTCCACTACATTGCCCTGTTTTTGCGCACCTCTCATGTCTTCCCCTATATCACGGTGTTTTCGCGCACCTCTCATAGCATCCCCTATATCGCTGTGCCTTCGCACACCTCTCATAACTTCCCCTATATCGCCCTGTTTTCGTGCACCTCCCAAACCTTCCCCAATATCGCTGTGTTTTCGTGCACCTCTCATACCTTCCCTTATCTCGCTGTGTTTTCACGCACCTCTCATAAATTCTCCAACACCACTGTATTTTTGTGCAGCTCTTATACCTTCCCCTATATTGCCGTCTTTTCATGCACATCTCATAGCGTCCCCTATATCACTGTGTATTCGCGCACTTCCCATAGCATCCCTTATATTGCTGTGCCTTCGCGCACATCTCATACCTTCCCCTATATCACCCTGTTTTCGCGCACCTTCCATACCTTCCCCTATATCGCTGTGTTTTCATGCACCTCTCATACCCCCCCCTATATCGCTGTGTTTTCACGCACCTCTCATAATTTCTCCTATATCGCCGTATTTTTGCTCACCTCTCATGGCTTCCCCAATATCGCCGCATTTTCATGCACATCTCTTAACGTCCCATATATCGCTGTGTATTCGCGCAACTGCCATAGCAACCCCTATATCACTGCACCTTCGTGCACCTCTCATACATTCCCCTATATCACCCTGTTTCCCGTGCACCACCCATGGCTTCGCCTACATCGCTGCGTTTTTGCGCACCTCTCATATCTTCCCCTATATCGCCGTGTTTTCGCGCAACTCTCATTTCTTCACCTATATCGCTGTGTTACCGCTCCTCTCATTACTTCCCCTATATCGCTCTGTGTTCTGGCACTTCTGATACAGTTCCCTGTATCAACGTGTTTTCACGCACCTCTCATAATTTCACCTATATCGCCGTGTTCTCGCACACCTCTCATATCTTCCCCTATATCACTGTGTTTTCGCGCACATCCAATAGCGTCCCCTGTATCGCTCAGTTTTCACGCACCTCTCATGTCTTCCCCTATATCACTGTGTTTTCGTGCATCTCCCATACCATCCCCTATATTGCTGTGTTTCGCACACGTATCATACCTTTCCCTATATTGCCCTGTTTTCGAGCAGCTCCCATGCCTTCCCCTATATCGCTGTGTCTTCGTGTACCTCTCATACCTCCCCCTATATCGTTGTGTTTTCACACACCTCTCATAACTTCCCCTATATCGCTGTGTTTTTGTGCACCTCTCATACCTTCCCTAAAATCACTGCGTTTTCATGCACATCTCATCACGTCCCCTATATCGCTGTGTTTTCGTGCACCTCTCATACCTCCCCCTGTATCGCTGTGCCTTGCGGACCTCTCATACCTTCCCCTATATTGCTGTCTTTTCGCGCACATCCCATAGATTCACCTTTATCGCTGTGTTATTGCTCACCTCTCATAGCTTCCCCTATATTGCCGTGTTGTTATGTACATCTCATAACGTCCTCTATATCGCTGTATATTCGCCCACCTCCCATAGCTTCCCTTATATGGCTGTGCTTTTGCGCACCTCTCATACCTTCCCAAATATCGCCCTGTTTTCACGCACCTCCCATTCCTTCACCTATATCGCTGTTTTCGTGCACCTCTCATGCATTCCTGTATACCGCTGTGTTTTTGCACACCTCTCATACCTTCCCCAATATCACCGTGTTTTCAAGCACCTCTCATAACCTCCCCTATATAACTGTGTTTTCATGCAGCTCTCATACCTTCCCCTATATCGCTGTGTTTTCGCACACCTCTCATGGCTTCCCGACTATCGCCGGGTATTCATGCACATCTCATACCTTCCCCTATACCGCTGTGCTTTCGCGCACCTCCCATAGCTTCGCCTACATCGCTGTTTTCGCACACCTCTCATAATTTACCCTATTTCGCTGTGTTCTCGCGCACCTCTCATAACTTCCCCTATGTTTTCCCCTGTGTTTTCGCGCATGTCCCATTGCGTCCCCTATATCACTGTGTTTTCGCGCACATCTCATAGTTTCCCCTACATCGCCCTGTTTTCGTGCACATCCCATAGCTTCCACCATATTGCCCTGTTTTCGCGCACCTCTCATGTATTCCACTACATAGCTGTGTTTTCTGGCACCTCTGATGCATTCCCTTGTAATGCCAAGTTTTCGCGCACCTCTCATACTTTCCCCTATATCGCCGTATTTACACGCACCTCTCATACCTCCCCCTATATCGCCATGTTTTTATGCACATCTCATACCGTCTCCTATATCGTTGTGTTTTCGCGCACCTCCCATAGCATCCCCTATATCGCTGTGCCTTCATGAACTTCTCATACCTTCCCCTATATCGCTGTGTTTTCACGCACCTCTCTTAACTTCTCCTATATCGCTGTGTTTTTGCACACCTCTCATACCTTCCACTATATCGCTGTGTGTTCAGGCACCTCTCATGGCTTCCCCAAAATCGCCGTGTATTCATGCACATCTCATACCGTCCCCTATATCGCTGTGTTTTGGCGCACCTCCCATAGTTCACCTACATCGCTGTTTTCGCGCACATCCCATAGCTTCACCTTGATCACTGTGTTATTGCTCACCTCTCATAGCTTACCCTATATCGCCGTGTTTTCGCGCACCTCGCGTGTCATCACCTATATCGCTATGTTTTCGCTCCTATCATTACTTCCCCTATATCGCTGTGTTTTCTCGCACCTCTGATACATTCTCCTATATTGCCATGTTTTCGTGCACCTCTTACAATTTCCCCTATATCGCCGTGTTCTCGCTCACCTCTCATACCTTCCCCTATATCACTGTTATTTTGCGCATGTCCCATAGCGTCCCCTATATCGCTGTATTTTCTCGCACCTCTGATACATTTCCCTGTTTCGCCGTGGTTTCGCGCACATCCCATAGGTTCCACTATATTGCCCTGTTTTTGCGCACCTCTCATGTCTTCCCCTATATCACGGTGTTTTCGCGCACCTCTCATAGCATCCCCTATATCGCTGTGCCTTCGCGCACCTCGCATAACTTCCGCTATATCGCCCTGATTTCGCGCACCTCCCATACCTTCCCCAATATCGCTGTGTTTTCGTGCACCTCTCATACCTTCCCTTATATCGCAGTGTTTTCACGCACCTCTCATAACTTCTCCTATATCACTGTATTTTTGCGCAGCTCTTATACCTTCCCCTATATTGCCGTGTTTTCATGCACATCTCATAACGTCCCCTATATCGCTGTGTATTCGCGCACATCCCATAGCATCCCTTATATTGCTGTGCCTTCGCGCACCTCTCATACCTTCCCCTATATCGCCCTGTTTTCACGCACCTTCCAGACCTTCTACTATATCACTGTGTTTTCATGCACCACTCATACCTCCCCCTATATCGCTGTGTTTTCACACACCTCTCATAACTTCCCCTATATCGCTGTGTTTTTGTGCACCTCTCATAACTTCCCTAATATCACTGCGTTTTCATGCACATCTCATCACGTCCCCTATATCGCTATGTTTTCGTGCACCTCTCATACCTCCCCCTATATCGCTGTGCCTTGCGGACCTCTCATACCTTCCCCTATATTGCTGTCTTTTCGCGCACATCCCATAGATTCACCTTTATCGCTGTGTTATTGCTCAGCTCTCATAGCTTCCCCTATATCGCCGTGTTGTTATGCACATCTCATAACGTCCTCTATATCGCTGTATATTCGCGCACCTCCCATAGCTTCCCTTATATCGCTGTGCTTTTGCGCACCTCTCATACCTTCCCAAATATCGCCCTGTTTTCACACACCTCCCATTCCTTCACCTATATCGCTGTTTTCGTGCACCTCTCATGCATTCCCGTATACCGCTGTGTTTTTGCACACCTCTCATACCTTCCCCAATATCACCGTGTTTTCACGCACCTCTCATAACCTCCCCTCTATCTCTCTGTTTTCGCGCTCCTCTCATACCTACCCCTATATAACTGTGTTTTCACGCAGCTCTCATACCTTCCCCTATATCGCTGTGTTTTCGCACACCTCTCATGGCTTCCCGACTATCGCCGTGTATTCATGCTCATCTCATACCTTCCCCTATATCGCTGTGCTTTCGCGCATCTCCCATTGCTTCGCCTACATCGCTGTTTTCGCGCACCTCTCATACTTTCCCCTATATAGATGTATTTTTGCGCAAATCTCATACCTTTTCCTATATTGATGTGTTTTCATGCACATCTCATAACGTCCCTTATATCGCTCTGTATTTGCGCACCTCCCATACCATCCCCTATATCACTGTGCCTTCGCGCATCTCTCATGCATTCCCATATATCGCCCTGTTTTCGCGCACCTCCCATACCTTCCCCGATATCGCTGTGTTTTCGTCCTCCTCTCATACATTCCCCTATATTGCTGTGTTTTCACGCACCTCTCTTAACTAATCCTATATCGCTGTGTTTTTGCTCACCTCTCATACCTTCCCCTATATTGCTCTGTTTTCAGGCACCTCTCATGGCTTCCCAAATATCGCTGTGTATTCATGCACATCTCATACCGTCCCCTATATCGCTGTGTTTGGGCGCACCTCCCATAGATTCGCCTACATCGCTGTTTTCGCGCACATCCCATAGTTTCATCTTGATCGCTGTGTTATTGCTCACCTCTCATAGCTTACCCTATATGGCCGTGTTTTCGTGCATCTCGCAAGTCTTCACGTATATCGCTATGTTTTCGCTCCAATCATTACTTCCCCTATATCGCTGTGTTTTCTCGGACCTCTGATACATTCTCCTGTATTGCCATGTTTTCGCGCACCTCTTACAATTTCCCTTATATCGCCGTGTTCTCGCACAGCTCTCATACCTTCCCCTGTATCACTGTTTTTTTGCGCATGTCCCATAGCGTCCCCTATATCGCTGTGTTTTCTCGCACCTCTGATACATTCCCCTGTATCTCCGTGGTTTCGCACACATCCTATAGGTTCCACTATATTGCACTGTTTTTGCGCACCTCTCATGTTTTCCCCTATATCACGTTGTTTTCATGCACATCTCATAATGTCCCCTATGTCGCTGTGCCTTCGCGCACCTCTCATACCTTCCCCTATATCACCCTGTTTTCGCGCACCTTCCATACCTTCCACTATATCGCTGTGTTTTCATGCACCTCTCATACCTCCCTCTATATCGCTGTGTTTTCACGCACCTCTGATAATTTCTCCTATATCGCCATATTTTTGCACACCTCTCATGGCTTCCCCAATATCGCCGTGTTTTAATGCACATCTCTTAACGTCGCATATATCGCTGTGTATTCGCGCACCTGCCATAGCATCCCCTATGTCGCGGTGCCTTCGCGCACATCTCATACCTTCCCCTATGTCGCCCTGTTTTCGCACACCTCCCATACCGTCCCCTATATCGCTGTATTTTCGCACACCTCTCATGGCTTCCCCAATATCGCCGTGTTTTCATGCACATCTCATAATGACTCCTATATCTCTGCGTATTCACGCACCTCCCATAGCATCCCCTACATCGCTGTGTTTTTGTGCACCTCTCATACTTTCCCCTATATCGCCCTGTTTTTGCGCACATCCCATAACTTCACCTTTATCACTGTGTTATTGCTTACCTCTCATAGCTTCCCCTATATCGCCGTGTTTTCGCGCACCTCTCATGTCCTCACCTTTTCGCTGTGTTTCCGCTCCTCTCATTACTTCCCCTATATCACTCTGTGTTCTCGGACTTCTGATACAGTTCCCTGTATTAACGTGTTTTCGCGCACCTCTCATAATTTCACCTATATCGCCGTGTTCTCGCAGACTTCTCATACCTTCCCCTACATCACTGTTTTTTTGCGCACGTCCCATAGCGTCCCCTATATCGCTGTGTTTTCTCGCCCTTCTGATACATTCCCCTGTATCGTCGTGTTTTCGCGCACATCCCATAGGTTCCACTATATTGCCCTGTTTTTGCGCACCTCTCATGTCTTCCCCTATATCACGGTGTTTTCGCGCACCTCTCATAGCATCCCCTATATCGCTGTGCCTTCACACACCTCTCATAACTTCCCCCATATCGCCCTGTTTTCGCGCACCACCCATACCTTCCCCATTATCGCTGTGTTTTCGTGCACCTCTCATACCTTCCCTTATCTCGCTGTGTTTTCACGCACCTCTCATAAATTCTCCTATACCACTGTATTTTTGTGCAGCTCTTATACCTTCCCCTATATTGCCGTGTTTTCATGCACATCTCATTGCGTCCCCTATATCGCTGTGTATTTGCGCAATTCCCATAGCATCCCTTATATTGCTGTGCCTTCGCGCAAATCTCATACCTTCCCCTATATCGCCCTGTTTTCGTGCATCTTCCATACCTTCCCCTATATCGTTGTGTTTTCATGCACCTCTCATACCCCCCTATATCGCTGTGTTTTCACGCACCTCTCATAATTTCTCCTATATCGCCGTATTTTTGCTCACCTCTCATGGCTTCCCCAATATCGCCGCATTTTCATGCACATCTCTTAACGTCCCATATATCGCGGTGTATTCGTGCAACTGCCATAGCATCCCCTATATCGCTGCACCTTCGCGCACCTCTCATACATTCCCCTATATCACCCTGTTTCCCGTGCACCACCCATGGCTTCGCCTACATCGCTGCGTTTTTGCGCACCTCTCATATCTTCCCCTATATCACTGTGTTTTCGTGCACATCCAATAGCGTCCCCTATATCGCTCAGTTTTCACGCACCTCTCATGTCTTCCCCTATATCACTGTGTTTTCGCGCACATCCAGTGTCCCCTATATCGCTCAGTTTTCACGCACCTCTCATGTCTTCCCCTATATCACTGTGTTTTCGTGCATCTCCCTTGCCATCCCCTATATTGCTGTGTTTCGCACACGTATCATACCTTTCCCTATATCGCCCTGTTTTCGAGCAGCTCCCATACCTTCCCCTATATCGCTGTGTTTTTGTGTACCTCTCATACGTCCCCTTATATCGCTGTGTTTTCACGCACCTCTCATAACTTCCCCTGTATTGCTGTATTTTTGCGCACCTCTCATAACTTCCCTATATTGCCGTGTTTTTATGCACATCTCATAACGTCCCCTATATCACTGTGTATTCGCGCACCTCCCATAACATCCCCTATATCGCTGTGTATTTTGTGCACCTCTCATACCTTCCCCTATATCGCCCTTTTTTCGCGCACATCCCATACCTTCCATTATATTGCCCTATTTTCACGCACCTCTCATGTCTTCCACTACATCGCTGTGTTTTCTGGCACCTCTGATTCATTCCCCTGTAACATCAAGTTTTCGCGCACCTCTCATACTTTCCCCTATATCGCCGTGTTTACGCGCACCTCTCATACCTGCCCCTATATCGCCATGTTTTTATGCACATCTCATACCGTCTCCTATATCGCTGTGTTTTTGCGCACCTCCCATAGCATCCCCTATTTCGCTGTGCCTTCGTGCACCTCTCATACCTTCCCCTATATCGCCCTGTTTTTGCGCACCTCCTATACCTTCCCTTATATCACTGCGTTTTCGTGCACCTTTCATACCTTCCCCTATATCGCTGTGTTTTCGCACACCTCTCATAACTTCTCCTATATCGCTGTGTTTTTGTGCACCTCTCATACTTTCCCTAATATCACTGCGTTTTCATGCACATCTCATCACGTCCCCTATATCTCTGTGTATTCACGCACCTTCCATAGCATCCCCTATACCGCTGTGCCTTGCGAACCTCTCATAACTTCCCCTACATCGCTGTCTTTTCGCGCACATCCCATAGATTCACCTTTATCGCTGTGTTATTGCTCACCTCTCATAGCTTCCCCTGTATCGCCGTGTTTTTGCTCACCTCTCATGTCTTCACCTAGATCGCTATGTATTCGATCCTCTCAATACTTCCCCTATATCTCTGTGTTTTCTCGCACATCTGATACATTCTCCCGTATCGCCGTGTTTTCGCACACCTCTCATAATTTCCCCTATTTCGCCGTGTTCTCGCACACCTCTCATAACTTCCCCGATGTTTTCCCGTGTTTTCGCGCACATCCCATTGCGTCCCCTATATCGCTGTGTTTTTGCGCACCTCTCATAGCTTCCCCTATATCGCCCTGTTTTCGCGCTCCTCTCATACCTTCCCCTATATCGCTGTGTATTCGCAAAACTCTCATGGCTTCCCGACTATCGCCGCGTATTCATGCACATCTCCTACCTTCCCCTATATCGCTATGCTTTCGGGCACCTCCCATAGCTTCGCCTACATCTCTTTTCTCGCGCACCTCTCATACCTTCCCCTATATCGATGTATTTTTGCGCACATCTCATACCTTCCCCTATATTGATGTGTTTTCATGCACATCTCATAACGTCCCCTATATCGCTGGGTATTTGCGCAACTCCCATACCATCCCCTATATCACTGTGCCTTCGCGCACCTCTCATGCATTCCCGTATATCGCCCTGTTTTCGCGCACCTCCTATAGCTTTGCCTACATCGCTGTTTTCGCGCACCTCTCATACCTTCCCCTATATCGATGTATTTTTGCGCACATCTCATAACGTGCCCTATAACGCTGTGTATTTGCGCACCTCCCATACCATCCCCTATTTCACTGAGCCTTCGCGCACTTCTCATGCATTCCTGTATATCGCTGTGTTTTTGCACACCGCTCATACCTTCCCCAATATCACCGTGTTTTCATGCACATCTCATAACGTCCCCAATGTCGCTGGGTTTTCACACACCTCTCATAACTTCCCCTATATCGCCCTGTTTTCGTGCTCCTCTCATACCTTCACCTATATCACTATGTTTTCACGCAGCTCTCATACCGTCCCCTATATCGCTGTATTTTCGCACCCCTCTCATGGCTTCCCCACTATCGCTGTGTTTTCATGCACATCTCATAACGTCCCCTATAAATCTGTGTATTCACGCACCTCCCATAGCATTTCCTATATCGCTGTGCCTTCGCGCACTGCTCATACCTTCCCCTATATCGCCCTGTTTACCACGCATCTCCAATGGCTTCGCCTACATCGCTGTGTTTTTGCGCACCTCTCATACCTTCCCATATATCGCCCTGTTTTTGCGCACATCCCATAACTTCACCTTTATCGCTGTGTTATTGCTTACCTCTCATAGCTTCCCCTATATCGCCGTGTTTTCGCGCACCTCTCATACCTCCCCCTATATCGCCATGTTTTTATGCACATCTCATACCGTCTCCTATATCGCTGTGTTTTTGCGCACCTCCCATAGCATCCCCTAAATCACTGTGTTTTCGTGCACCTTCATACCTTTCCCTCTATCGCTGTGTTTTCACACACTTCTCATAACTTCTCCTATATCGCTGTGTTTTCGTGTACCTTTCATACCTACCCTTATATCGCTGTGTTTTCACACACCTCTCATAACTTCTCCTATATCGCTGTGTTTTTGTGCACATCTCATACCTTCCCTAATATCGCTGAGTTTTCATGCACATCTCATCACGTCCCCTATATCGCTGTGTATTCGCCCTCCTCCCATAGCATCCCCTATATCGCTGTGCATTGCGCACCTCTCATACCTTCCCCTATATCGCCCTGTTTTCGCGCACATCCCATACCTTCCACTTTATTGCCCTGTTTTCGCGCACCTCTCATGTCTTCCACTACATCGCTGTGTTTTCTGGCACCTCTGATGCATTCCCCTGTAACGCCAAGTTTTTGCGCACCTCTTATACTTTCCCCTATATCGCCGTGTTTACGCGCACCTCTCATACCTCCCCCAATATCGCCATGCTTTTATGCACATCTCATACCGTCACCTATATCGCTGTGTTTTCGCGCACCTCCCATAGCATCCCCTATATCGCTGTGCCGTCGTGCACCTCTCATACCTTCCCTTATATCGCCCAGTTTTCACGCACCTCCTATACATTCCCCTCTATCAATGTGTTTTCACACACTTCTCATAACTTCTCCTATATCGCTGTGTTTTTGTGCACCTCTCATACCTTCTCTAATAACACTGCGTTTTCATGCACATCTCATCACGTCCGCTATATCGCTGTGTATTCATGCACCTCCCATAGCATCCCCTATATCGGTGCCTTGCGCACCTCTCATAGCTTCCACTATATCTCTGTCTTTTCGCTCACATCCCATAGATTCACCTTTATCGCTGTGTTATTGCTCACCTCTCATAGCTTCCCCTGTATCGCCGTGTTTTTGCTCACCTCTCATAACTTCCCCTATATCGCCGTGTTTTTGCGCACCTCTCATGTCTTCACATAGATCGCTATGTTTTCGCTCCTCCCAATACTTCCCCTATATCGCTGTGTTTTCTCGCACATCTGATACATTCTCCCGTATCGCTGTGTTTTCGCACACCTCTCATAATTTCCCCTATATCGCCGTGTTCTCGCACACCTCTCATACCTTACCCTATATCGCCCTGTTTTCGTGCACATCGCATAGCTTCCACTATATTGCCCTGTTTTCGCGCACCTCTCATGTATTCCACTACATCGCTGTGTTTTCTGGCACCTCTGATGCATTCCCCTGTAACGCCAAGTTTTCGCACACCTCTCATACTTTCCCCTATCTCGTCGTGTTCTCGCACATCTGTCATACCTTCCCCTATATCACTGTGTTTTCGCGCACGTCCCATGGCACCCTCTATATCGCTGTGCTTTAACGCACCTCTCATACCTTCCCCTACATCGCCCTGTTTTAGCGCACATCCCATAGCTTCCACTATATAGACCTGTTTTTGCACACCTCTCATGTCTTCACCTACATCGCTGTGTTTTCTCGCACATCTGATGCATTCCCCTGTAACGCCAAGTTTTCTCGCACCTCTCATACTTTCCCCTATATCACCGTGTTTTCGAGCAAATCTCACAGCTTCCCGTATATCGCCGTGTTTTCATACACATCTCATACAGTCCCCTATATCACTGTGTTTTCACGCACCTCCCATAGCATCCCCTATATCGCTGTGCCTTCATGCACCTCTCATACCTTCCCCTATATCGCCGTGTTTTCATATACATCTCATAACGTCCTCTATATTGCTGGGTTTTCACGCACCTCTCATAACTTCCCCTATATCGCCCTGTTTTTGCGCACCTCTCATAACTTCCCCTATATCGCTGTGTTTTCGCACACCTCTCATGGTTTCCCGACTATCGCCGTGTATTCATGCACATCTCATACTGTCCCCTATATCGCTGTGCCTTGCGCACCTCTCATACCTTCCCCTATATAGCTGTCCTTTCGTGCACATCCCATAGATTCACCTTTATCGCTGTGTTATTGCTCACCTCTCATAGCTTCCCCTGTATCACCGGGTTTTAACTCACCTCTCATAGCTTCCCCTATATCGCCGTATTCTTATGCACATCTCATAACGTCCCCTATATCGCTGTGTATTCGCGCACCTCCCATAGCATCCCCTATATCGCTGTGCCTTCACGCACCTCTCATACCTTCCCCTATATCGCCCTGTTTTCGCGCACCTCCCATTCCTTCACCTATATCGCTGTTTTCGTGCACCTCTCATACCTTCCCCTGTATCGCTGTGTTTTCACACACCTCTCATAACTTCTCATACATCGCTGTGTTTTTGTGCACCTCTCATACCTTCCCTAATATCGCTGCGTTTTCATGCACATCTCATCACGTCCCCTATATCGCTGTGTATTCACGCACCTCCCATAGCATCCCCTATATCGCCGTGCCTTGTGCACCTCTCATACCTTCCCCTATATCGCTGTCTTTTCGCGCACATCACATAGATTCACCTTTATCGCTGTGTTATTACTCACCTCTCATAGCTTCCCCTGTATCGCCGTGTTTTTGCGCGCCTCTCATAACTTCCCCCATATCGCCGTGTTGTTATGCGCATCTGATAACGTCCCCTATATCGCAGTGTATTCGCGCACCTCCCATAGCATCCCCTATATCGCTGTGACTTCGCGCACCTCCGATAGCATCCCCTATATCGCTGTGCCTTCATGCACCTCTCATACCTTCCCCTATATCGCCGTGTTTTCATATACATCTCATAACATCCTCTATATTGCTGGGTTTTCAGGCACCTCTCATAACTTCCCCTATATCGCACTGTTTTTGCGCACCTCTCATAACTTCCCCTATATCGCTGTGTTTTCGCACACCTCTCATGGTTTCCCGACTATCGCCGTGTATTCATGCACATCTCATACTGTCCCCTATATCGCTGTGCCTTGCGCACCTCTCATACCTTCCGCTATATAGCTGTCCTTTCGCGCACATCCCATAGATTCACCTTTATCGCTGTGTTATTGCTCACCTCTCATAGCTTCCCCTGTATCACCGGGTTTTAGCTCACCTCTCATAGCTTCCCCTATATCGCCGTATTCTTATGCACATCTCATAACGTCCCCTATATCGCTGTGTATTCGCACACCTCCCATAGCATCCCCTATATCGCTGTGCCTTCACGCACCTCTCATACCTTCCCCTATATCGCCCTGTTTTCGCGCACCTCCCATTCCTTCACCTATATCGCTGTTTTTGTGCACCTCTCATACCTTCCCCTGTATCGCTGTGTTTTCACACACCTCTCATAACTTCTCATACATCGCTGTGTTTTTGTGCACCTCTCATACCTTCCCTAATATCGCTGCGTTTTCATGCACATCTCATCACGTCCCCTATATCGCTGTGTATTCACGCACCTCCCATAGCATCCCCTATATCGCCGTGCCTTGTGCACCTCTCATACCTTCCCCTATATCGCTGTCTTTTCGCGCACATCACATAGATTCACCTTTATCGCTGTGTTATTACTCACCTCTCATAGCTTCCCCTGTATCGCCGTGTTTTTGCGCGCCTCTCATAACTTCCCCCATATCGCCGTGTTGTTATGCGCATCTGATAACGTCCCCTATATCGCAGTGTATTCGCGCACCTCCCATAGCATCCCCTATATCGCTGTGACTTCGCGCACCTCCGATAGCATCCCCTATATCGCTGTGCCTTCGTGCACCTGTCATACCTTCCCCTATATCACCCTGTTTTCGCGCACCTCCTATACCTTCCCTTATATCGCTGCGTTTTCGTGTACCTCTCATACCTACCCCTATATCGTTGTGTTTTCACGCACCTCTCATAACTTCTCCGATATTTCTGTATATTTGCGCACCTCTCATAACTTCCCCTATATCGCCGTGATTTTATGCACATCTCATAATGTCCCCTATATCGCTGTGTATTCGTGCGCCTCCCATACCTTCCCCTATATCGCTGTGTTTTCGCACAGCTCTCATAACTTCTAGTATATCGCTGTGTTTTTGTGCACCTCTCATACCTTCCCTAATACCGTTGCGTTTTCATGCACATCTCATCACGTCCCCATATCGCTGTGTATTCACGCACATCCCATAGTATCCCCTATATCGCTGTGCCTTGCGCACCTCTCATAGCTTCCCCTATATGGCTGTCTTTTCGCGCACATCCCATAGATTCACCTTTATCGCTGTGTAATTGTTCACCTCTCATAGCTTCCCCTGTATCGCCGTGTTTTTACTCACCTCTCATAGCTTCCCCTATATCGCTGTGTTTTCGCGCACCTTTCATGTCTTCACCTAGATCGCTATGTTTTCAGTCCTCTCAATACTTCCCCTATATCTCTGTGTTTTCTCGCACATCTGATACATTCTCCCATATCGCCGTGTTTTCGCACACCTCTCATACCTTCCCCTATATCTTTGTGTTTTTGCGCACGTCCCATTGCGTCCCCTATATAGCTGTGTTTTTCGCGCACCTCTCATACTTTGCCCTATATCGCCGTATTTTCGGGCAACTCTCATACCTCCCCATATATCGCCGTGTTTTTATGCACATCTCATACCGTCCACTATATTACTGTGATTTCTCGCACCTCCCATAGCATCCCCTATATCGCTGTGCCTTCATGCACCTCTCATACCTTCCCCTATATCGCCCAGTTTTCGTGCACCTCCTATACCTTCCCTAGTATCGCTGCGTTTTCGTGCACCACTCATACCTTCCCCTATTTCGCTGTGTTTTCATGCACATCTCATAACGTCCCCTATTTCGCTGTGGTTTCGTGCACCTCTCATAACATTCTCTGTATCGCTGTGCCTTCACGCACCTCTCATACCTTCCCCTATATCGCCTTGTTTTCATGCACATCTCCTAAGGTCCACTATATCACAGGGTTTTCACGCACCTCTCATAACTTCCCCTATATCGCTGTTTTTTCGAACACCTCTCATGGTTTCCCATCTATCACCGTGTATTCATGCATATCTCAAACCATCCCATATATCGCTGTGCTTTCGCGCACCTCTCATAGCTTCCCCTATATCGCTGTCTTTTCGCGCACATCCCATAGATTCACCTTTATCGCTGTGTAATTGTTCACCTCTCATAGCTTCCCCTGTATCGCCGTGTTTTTACTCACCACTCATAGCTTCCCCTATATCGCTGTGTTTTCGCGCACCTCTCATGTCTTCACCTAGATCGCTATGTTTACACTCCTCTAAATACTTCCCCTATAGCGCTGTGTTTTCTCGCACATCTGATACATTCTCCCGTATCGCCGTGTTTTCGCACACCTCTCATAATTTCCCCTATTTCGCCAAATTCTCGCACACCTCTCATACCTTCCCCTACATCTTTGTGTTTTTGCGCACATCCCATTGCGTCCCCTATATCGCTGTGTTTTTTGTGCACCTCTCATACCTTCCCCTTTATCGTCCTGTTTTCGTGTACATCCCATAGTTTCCACTATATTGCCCTGTTTTCGCGCACCTCTCATGTATTCCACTACATCGCTATGTTTTCTGGCACCTCTGATGCATTCCCCTGTAACGCCAAGTTTTCGCGCACCTCTCATACTTTTCCCTATATCGCCGTGATTTCGGGCAACTCTCATACCTCCCCATATATCGCCGTGTTTTTATGCACATCTCATACCGTCCACTATATTACTGTGATTTCGCGCACCTCCCATAGCATCCCCTATATCGCTGTGCCTTCGTGCACCTCTCATACCTTCCCCTATATCGCCCAGTTTTTGTGCACCTCCTATACCTTCCCTAGTATCGCTGTGCCTTCACGCACCTCTCATACCTTCCCCTATATCGCCGTGTTTTCATGCATATCTCATAAGGTCCACTATATCGCAGGGTTTTCACGCACCTCTCATAACCTCCCCTATATCGCCCTGTTTTCGAGCTCCTCTCATACCTTCCCCTATATCACTGTGTTTTCACGCACCTCTCATAACTTCCCCTATATCGCTGTTTTTTCGCACACCTCTCATGGTTTCCCATCTATCACCGTGTATTCATGCATATCTCAAACCATCCCATATATCGCTATGCTTTCGCGCACCTCTCACACCTTCCCCTATATCGCTGTGTTTTCGTGCACCTCTCATACCTTCACTAATTTCGTTGCATTTTCATGCACATCTCATCACGTCCCCTATATCTCTGTGTATTCACGCACCTCCCATAGCATCCCCTATATCGCTGTGCCTTCGTGCACCTCACATACCTTCCCCTATATCACCGTGTTTTCATGCACATGTCATAACTTCCCCCATATCGCTGTGTTTTCGCACACCTCTCATACCTTCCCCTATATCGATGTCTTTTCACGCACATTCCATAGATTCACCTTTATCGCTGTGTTATTGCTCACCTCTCATAGCTTCCCCTGTATCGGCGGGTTTTAGCTCACCTTTCATAGCTTCCACTATATTGCCTTGTTTTCGCGCACCTCCCATGTCTTCCCCTATATCATTGTGTTTTCGTGCACCTTCCATAGCATCCCCTATATTGCTGTGCCTTCATCTATATCACCCTGTATTCGAGCACCTTCCATACCTTCTCCTATATCGCTGTGCCTTGCGCACCTCTCATAACTTCCCCTATATCGCCCTGTTTTCGCGCACCTCCCATTCCTTCACCTATATCGCCCTGTTTTCGCGCACCTCCCATTCCTTCACCTATATCGCTGCTTTCGTGCACCTCTCATACCTTCCCCTATATCACTGTGTTTTCAGACAACTCTCATAACTTCTCCTTTATCGCTGTGTTTTTGTGCACCTCTCATACCTTCCCTAATATCGCTGCGTTTTCATGTACATCTCATCACGTCCCCTATAACGCTGTGTATTCACGCACCTCCCATAGCATCCCCTATATCGCTGTGCTGTGCGCACCTCTCATACCTTTCCCTATATCGCTGTCTTTTCACGCACATCGCATAGATTCACCTTTATCGCTGTGTTATCGCTCACCTCTCATAGCTTCCCCTGTATCGCCGTGTTTTTGCTCACCTCTCATAGATTCCCTTATATTGTCATGTTTTTGGGCACCTCTCCTGTCTTCCCCTATATCACTGTGTTTTCGCGCACATTCCATAGCATCCCCTATATTGCTGTGCCTTCGCATACCTCTCATAACTTCATCTATATCGCCCTGTTTTCGCGCACCTCCCATAACATCCCCTATATCGCTGTGCCTTTGCGCACCTCTCATACCTTCCCCTATATCGCTGTGTTTTCACGCACCTCTCATAACTTCTCCAATATTGCTGCATTTTTGCCCACCTCTCATAACTTCCCCCATATCGCTGTGTTTTTATGCACATCTCATAACGTCCCCTATATCACTGTGTAGTCGCGCACCTCCCATAGCCTCTCACATATTGCTGTGCCTTCGCGCATTTCTCATACCTTCGCCTATATCGCCCTGTTTTCGCACACTTCCCATTCATTCTCCTATGTCGCTGTGTTTTTGTGAACCTCTCATACCTTCCCTAATATCGCTGCGTTTTCATGCACATCTCATAACGTCCCGTATATCGCTGTGTATTCACGCACCTACCATAGCATCCCTTATATTGCTGTGCCTTGCGCACCTCTCATACCGTCCCCTATATTGCCGTGTTTTCGCGCACCTCTCATAGCTTCCCCTATATCGCCGTGTTTTCATACAAATCTCATACTGTCCCCTATATCGCCCTGTTTTCGAGCACCTCCCATACCTTCCCCTGTTCGCTGTGTTTTCGTGCACCTCTCATACCTCCCTTTATATCGCTGTGTTTTCACGCACCTCTCTTAACTTCTCCTATATCGCTGTGTTTTTGTGCACCTCTTGTATCTTCCCTAATATCGCTGATTCTTCCTGCACATCTCATCATGTCCCCTATAACGCTGTGTATTCACGCACCTCCCATAGCATCCCCTATATCGCTGTGCCTTGCGCACCTCCCATACCTTCCCCTATATCGCTGTCTTTTCGCACACATCCCATAGATTCAACTTTATCACTGTGTTATTGCACACCTCTCAGAGCTTCCCCTATATCGCCGTGTTTTTGCTCACCTTTCATAGCTTCCCCTATATCGCCGTGTTTTCGCGCACCTCTCATGTCTTCACCTGGATCGCTATGTTTTCGCTCTTCTCATTACTTCCCCTATATCGCTGTGTTTTCTCACACCTCTGATACATTCCCCTGTATCGCCGTGTTTTCGCGCACCTCTCATAATTTCCCCTATATTGCTGCGTTTTCATGCACATCTCATAACGTCCCCTATATCGCTGTGTATTCCTGCACCTCCCATAGCACCCCTGTATAACGGTGCCTTCGCGTACCTCTCATGCCTTCCCCTATATCGCTGTGTTTTCACGCACTTCTCATAACTTCTCCTATATTGCTGCATTTTTGCGCACCTCTCATAACTACCCTATATCGGTGTGTTTTTATGCACATCTCATAACGTCCCCCATATCACTGTGTAGTCGCGCACCTCACATAGCCTCCCACATATTGCTGTGCCTTCGCGCACTTCTCATACCTTCACCTATATCGCCCTGTTTTCGCACACTTCCTATTCATTCTCCTATGTCGCTGTGCTTTTGTGAACCTCTCATACCTTCCCTAATATCGCTGCGTTTTCATGCACACCTCATAACGTCCCGTATATCGCTGTGTATTCACGCACCTCCCACAGCATCCCCTATATCGCTGTGCCTTGCGCACCTCTCATACCTTCCCCATATAGCTGTGTTTTTGCGCACATCCCATAGATTCACCCTTATCGCTGTGTTATTGCTCACCTCTCATAGCTTCCCCTATATCACCGTGTTTTTGCTCACCTCTCATAGCTTCCACTATATTACGCTACTTTCACGCACCTCTCATATCTTCCCATATATCACTGTGTTTTCGCGCACCTCCCATAGCATCCCCTATATTGCTGTGTCTTCACACTCCTGTCATAACTTCCCCTACATTGCCCAGTTTTCGAGCACCTCCGATACCTTCCCCTATATCGCTGTGTTTTCACTCACCTCTCATAACTTCTCCTATATTGCTGTATTTTTGCGCACCTCTCATAATTTCCCCTATATCGCCGTGTTTTTATGCACATCTCATAACGTCCCCTATATCGCTGTGTATTCATGCACCTCCAATAGATTCCCATATATCACTCTGCCTTCGTGCACCTCTCATACCTTCCCCTATATCGCCCTGTTTTCGCGCACCTCTCATTCCTTCCCCTATATCGCTGTGTTTTCACACACCTCTCATAACTTCTCCTATATCGCTTTGTTTTTGTGCACCTCTGATATCTTCCCTAATATCGCTGCGTTTTCATGCACATCTCATAACGTCCCCTATATCGCTGTGTTTTCGTGCACCTCTCATACCTTCCCCTATATCACTGTGTTTTCACGCACCTCTCATAACTTCCCCTATATTGTTGTGTTTTCACACACCTGTCTTTGTTTCCCGACTATCGCAGTGTATTCATGCACATCTCATACCGTCTCCTATATCGCTGTATATTCATGCACATCCAATAGAATCCCATATATCGCTGTGCCTTCGCGCACCTCTCATACCTTCCCCTATATCGCCCTGTTTTCGCGCACCTCTCATTCCTTCCCCTATATCGCTGTGTTTTCACACACCTCTCATAACTTCTCCTATAGTGCTGCATTTTTGTGCACCTCTCATAACTTCCCCTATATCAATGTGTTTTCATGCACATCTTATAACGCCCCTATATCACTGTGTAGTCGCGCACCTCCCATAGCATCCCTATATTGCTGTGCCTTCGCATACCTCTCATACCTTCACCTATATCGCCCTGTTTTCGCTCACCTCCCATTCATTCTCCTGTATCGCTGTGTTTTTGCGCACATCCCATAGATTCACCTTTATCGCTGTGTTATTGCTCACCTCTCATAGCTTCCCCTATATCACCGTGTTTTTGCTCACCTCTCATAGCTTCCACTATATTACGCTACTTTCACGCACCTCTCATATCTTCCCATATATCACTGTGTTTTCGCGCACCTCCCATAGCATCCCCTATATTGCTGTGTCTTCACACTCCTGTCATAACTTCCCCTACATTGCCCAGTTTTCGAGCACCTCCGATACCTTCCCCTATATCGCTGTGTTTTCGTGCACCTTTCATACATCCCCCTATATCGCTGTGTTTTCACTCACCTCTCATAACTTCTCCTATATTGCTGTATTTTTGCGCACCTCTCATAATTTCCCCTATATCGCCGTGTTTTTATGCACATCTCATAACGTCCCCTATATCGCTGTGTATTCATGCACCTCCAATAGATTCCCATATATCACTCTGCCTTCGTGCACCTCTCATACCTTCCCCTATATCGCCCTGTTTTCGCGCACCTCTCATTCCTTCCCCTATATCGCTGTGTTTTCACACACCTCTCATAACTTCTCCTATATCGCTTTGTTTTTGTGCACCTCTGATATCTTCCCTAATATCGCTGCATTTTCATGCACATCTCATAACGTCCCCTATATCGCTGTGTTTTCACGCACCTCTCTTAACTTCTCCTATATCGCTGTGTTTTTGTGCACATCTTATATCTTCCCTAATATCGCTGCTTCTTCCTGCACATCTCATAACGTCCCCTATATCGCTGTGTATTCACACACCTCCCATAGCATCCCCTATATCGCTGTGCCTTGCGCACCTCTCATACCTTCCCCCATATAGCTGTGTTTTTGCGCACATCCCATAGATTCACCTTTATCGCTGTGTTATTGCTCACCTCTCATAGCTTCCCCTATATCACCATGTTTTTGCTCACCTCTCATAGCTTCCACTATATTGTCCTGCTTTCACGCACTTCTCATGTCTTCCCCTATATCACTGTGTTTTCGCGTACCTCCCATAGCATCCCCTATATTGCTGTGTCTTCGCACTCATCTCATACCTTCCCCTATATCGCCCTGTTTTCGAGCACGTCCCATACATTCCCCTATATCGCTGTGATTTCGTGCACCTCTCATACCTTCCCCTATATCACTGTGTTTTCACGCACCTCTCATAACTTCCCCTATATTGTTGTGTTTTCACACACCTGTCATTGTTTCCCGACTATCGCAGTGTATTCATGCACATCTCATACCGTCTCCTATATCGCTGTATATTCATGCACATCCAATAGAATCCCATATATCGCTGTGCCTTCGCGCACCTCGCATTCCTTCCCCTATATCGCTGTGTTTTCACACACCTCTCATAACTTCTCCTATAGTGCTGCATTTTTGTGCACCTCTCATAACTTCCCCTATATCGCCGTGTTTTCATGCACATCTCATAACGTCCCCTATATCACTGTGTAGTCGCGCACCTCCCATAGCATCCCCTATATTGCTGTGCCTTCGCGCACCTCTCATACCTTCACCTATATCGCCCTGTTTTCGCGCATCTCCCATTCATTCTCCTATATCGCTGTGTTTTTGTGAATCTCTCATACCTTCCCTAATATCGTTGCGTTTTCATGCACATCTCATAACGTCCCTTATATAGCTGTGTATTCACGCATCTCCCATAGCATCCTCCATATTGCTGTGCCTTGCGCACCTCTCATACCTTCCCCTATATCGCTGTTTTTATGCGCACATCCCATAGATTCACTCTTATCGCTGTGTTATTGCTCACCTCTCATAGCTTCGCCTATATCGCCGTGTTTTTGCTCACCTCTCATAACTTCTCCTATATTGCTGTATTTTTGCGCACCTCTCATAATTTCCCCTATATCGCCGTGTTTTTATGCACATCTCATAACGTCCCCTATATCGCTGTGTATTCATGCACCTCCAATAGATTCCCATATATCACTCTGCCTTCGCGCACCTCTCATTCCTTCCCCTATATCGCTGTGTTTTCGTGCACCTCTCATACCTTCCCCTATATCGCTGTGTTTTCACACACCTCTCATAACTTCTCTTATATCGCTGTGTTTTTGTTCACCTCTTATATCATCCCTAATATCGCTGCGTTTTAATGCACGTCTGATAACGTCCCCTATATCGCCGTGTATTCCCGCACCTCCCATATCATCCCCTATATCGCTGTACCTTGCGCACCTCTCATACCTTCCCCTATATCGCCCTGTTTTCGCGCACCTCTCATATCTTGCCCTATATTGCTGTGTTTTCACGCACCTCTCATAAATTCTGTTATAACGCTGTATTTTTTCGCACCTCTCATAACTTCCCCTATATTGCCGTGTTTTCATGCACATCTCCTAACGTCCCCTATATCGCTGTGTATTCGTGCACCTCCCATAGCACCCCTATATAACTGTGCCTTCGCGTACCTCTCATACTTTCCCCTATATCGCCCTGTTTTCGCTCACTTCCCATAACTTCCCCGATATCGCTGTGTTTTCGTGCACCTCTCATTCCTTCCACGGTATCGCTGTGTTGTCACCCACCTCTCATAACTTCACCTATATCGCTGTGTTATTGCACACCTCTCATACTTTCCCCTACATCGCTGTGTTTTCACACACCTCTCATGGCTTCCCCAATATCGCCGTGTATACATGCACATCTCGTACCGTCCCCTTTATCGCCGTGTTTTCGCGCACCTCCCATAGCTTTGCTGAGATCGCTATGTTTTCGCTCCTCTCATTACTTCCACTATATCACTGTGCTTTCACGCACGTCCCATAGCGTCCCCTATATCGCTGTGTTTTTGGGCACCTCTCATACCTTCCAATATATCGCCCTGTTTTCGCGCACCTCTTATACCTTCCCCTATATCGCTGTGTTTTCGTGCAGCTCTCATACCTTCCCTTATATCACTGTATTTCTGCGCACATCTCATACCTTCCCCTATATCGCCCTGTTTTCGCGCACCTATCATAGCTTCCCCTATATCGCCGTGTTTTCATGCACATCTCATACCGTCTCCTATATCACTGTGTTTTCACGCACATCCCATAGCATCCCCTATAGCGCTGTGCCTTCGTGTACCTCCATACCTTCCCCGATTTCGCTGTGTTTTCATGCACCTCCCATAGCTTTGCCTACATCGCTGTTTTCGCGCACAGCCCATAGCTTCACCTTCATTGCTGTGTTATTGCTCACCTCTCATAGCTTCCCCTATATCGCCGTGTTTTCACGCACCTCGCATGTCTTCACCTATCTCGCTATGTTTTTGCTCCTATCATTACTTCCCCTATATCGCTGTGTTTTCTCGCACCTCTGATACATTCCCCTGTATTGACATGTTTTTGCGCACCTCTTACAATTTCCCCTATATTGCCGTGTTCTCGCACACCTCTCATACCTTCCCCTATATCACTGTTTTTTTGCGCACGTCCCATAGCGTCCCCTATATCGCTGTGTTTTCTCGCACCTCTGATACATTCCCCGGTATCGCCGTGCTTTCGCACATGTCCCATAGCTTCCACTATATTGCCCTGTTTTTGCGCACCTCTCAAGTCTTCCTCTATATCACGGTGTTTTCGCGCACCTCTCATACCTTCCACTATATCGCTCTGTTTTTGCACACCTCTCATACCTTCCCCCATATCGCTGTCTTTTCACGCACCTCTCATAACTTCTCCTATATTGCTGCATTTTTGCGCACCTCTCATAACTTTCCCCATATCGCTGTGTTTTTATGCACATCTCATAACGTCCTCATATCACTGTGTAGTCGCGCACCTCCCATAGCCTCCCACATATTGCTGTGCCTTCGCGCACTTCTCACACCTTCGCCTATATCGCCCTGTTTTCGCACACTTCCCATTCATTCTCCTGTCGCTGTGTTTTTGTGAACCTCTCATACCTTCCCCTATATAGCTGTGTTTTTGCGAACATCCCATAGATTCACCTTTATCACTGTGTTATTGCTCACCTCTCATAGCTTCCACTATATTGTCCTGCTTTCACGCACCTCTCATGTCTTCCACTATATCACTGTGTTTTCGCGTACCTCCCATAGCATCCCCTATATGGCTGTGTCTTCGCACTCCTCTCATAACTTCCCCTATATCGCCCTGTTTTCGAGCACCTCCCATACATTCCCCTATATCGCTGTGTTTTCGTGCACCTCTCATACCTTCCCCTATATCACTGTGTTTTCACGCACCTCTCATAACTTCCCCTATATTGTTGTGTTTTCACACACCTGTCTTTGTTTCCCGACTATCGCAGTGTATTCATGCACATCTCATACCGTCTCCTATATCGCTGTATATTCATGCACATCCAATAGAATCCCATATATCGCTGTGCCTTCGCGCACCTCTCATACCTTCCCCTATATCGCCCTGTTTTCGCGCACCTCTCATTCCTTCCCCTATATCGCTGTGTTTTCACACACCTCTCATAACTTCTCCTATAGTGCTGCATTTTTGTGCACCTCTCATAACTTCCCCTATATCAATGTGTTTTCATGCACATCTTATAACGCCCCTATATCACTGTGTAGTCGCGCACCTCCCATAGCATCCCCTATATTGCTGTGCCTTCGCATACCTCTCATACCTTCACCTATATCGCCCTGTTTTCGCTCACCTCCCATTCATTCTCCTGTATCGCTGTGTTTTTGCGCACATCCCATAGATTCACCTTTATCGCTGTGTTATTGCTCACCTCTCATAGCTTCCCCTATATCACCGTGTTTTTGCTCACCTCTCATAGCTTCCACTATATTACGCTACTTTCACGCACCTCTCATATCTTCCCATATATCACTGTGTTTTCGCGCACCTCCCATAGCATCCCCTATATTGCTGTGTCTTCACACTCCTGTCATAACTTCCCCTACATTGCCCAGTTTTCGAGCACCTCCGATACCTTCCCCTATATCGCTGTGTTTTCGTGCACCTTTCATACATCCCCCTATATCGCTGTGTTTTCACTCACCTCTCATAACTTCTCCTATATTGCTGTATTTTTGCGCACCTCTCATAATTTCCCCTATATCGCCGTGTTTTTATGCACATCTCATAACGTCCCCTATATCGCTGTGTATTCATGCACCTCCAATAGATTCCCATATATCACTCTGCCTTCGTGCACCTCTCATACCTTCCCCTATATCGCCCTGTTTTCGCGCACCTCTCATTCCTTCCCCTATATCGCTGTGTTTTCACACACCTCTCATAACTTCTCCTATATCGCTTTGTTTTTGTGCACCTCTGATATCTTCCCTAATATCGCTGCATTTTCATGCACATCTCATAACGTCCCCTATATCGCTGTGTTTTCACGCACCTCTCTTAACTTCTCCTATATCGCTGTGTTTTTGTGCACATCTTATATCTTCCCTAATATCGCTGCTTCTTCCTGCACATCTCATAACGTCCCCTATATCGCTGTGTATTCACACACCTCCCATAGCATCCCCTATATCGCTGTGCCTTGCGCACCTCTCATACCTTCCCCCATATAGCTGTGTTTTTGCGCACATCCCATAGATTCACCTTTATCGCTGTGTTATTGCTCACCTCTCATAGCTTCCCCTATATCACCATGTTTTTGCTCACCTCTCATAGCTTCCACTATATTGTCCTGCTTTCACGCACTTCTCATGTCTTCCCCTATATCACTGTGTTTTCGCGTACCTCCCATAGCATCCCCTATATTGCTGTGTCTTCGCACTCATCTCATACCTTCCCCTATATCGCCCTGTTTTCGAGCACGTCCCATACATTCCCCTATATCGCTGTGATTTCGTGCACCTCTCATACCTTCCCCTATATCACTGTGTTTTCACGCACCTCTCATAACTTCCCCTATATTGTTGTGTTTTCACACACCTGTCATTGTTTCCCGACTATCGCAGTGTATTCATGCACATCTCATACCGTCTCCTATATCGCTGTATATTCATGCACATCCAATAGAATCCCATATATCGCTGTGCCTTCGCGCACCTCGCATTCCTTCCCCTATATCGCTGTGTTTTCACACACCTCTCATAACTTCTCCTATAGTGCTGCATTTTTGTGCACCTCTCATAACTTCCCCTATATCGCCGTGTTTTCATGCACATCTCATAACGTCCCCTATATCACTGTGTAGTCGCGCACCTCCCATAGCATCCCCTATATTGCTGTGCCTTCGCGCACCTCTCATACCTTCACCTATATCGCCCTGTTTTCGCGCATCTCCCATTCATTCTCCTATATCGCTGTGTTTTTGTGAATCTCTCATACCTTCCCTAATATCGTTGCGTTTTCATGCACATCTCATAACGTCCCTTATATAGCTGTGTATTCACGCATCTCCCATAGCATCCTCCATATTGCTGTGCCTTGCGCACCTCTCATACCTTCCCCTATATCGCTGTTTTTATGCGCACATCCCATAGATTCACTCTTATCGCTGTGTTATTGCTCACCTCTCATAGCTTCGCCTATATCGCCGTGTTTTTGCTCACCTCTCATAACTTCTCCTATATTGCTGTATTTTTGCGCACCTCTCATAATTTCCCCTATATCGCCGTGTTTTTATGCACATCTCATAACGTCCCCTATATCGCTGTGTATTCATGCACCTCCAATAGATTCCCATATATCACTCTGCCTTCGCGCACCTCTCATTCCTTCCCCTATATCGCTGTGTTTTCGTGCACCTCTCATACCTTCCCCTATATCGCTGTGTTTTCACACACCTCTCATAACTTCTCTTACATCGCTGTGTTTTTGTTCACCTCTTATATCATCCCTAATATCGCTGCGTTTTAATGCACGTCTGATAACGTCCCCTATATCGCCGTGTATTCCCGCACCTCCCATATCATCCCCTATATCGCTGTACCTTGCGCACCTCTCATACCTTCCCCTATATCGCCCTGTTTTCGCGCACCTCTCATATCTTGCCCTATATTGCTGTGTTTTCACGCACCTCTCATAAATTCTGTTATAACGCTGTATTTTTTCGCACCTCTCATAACTTCCCCTATATTGCCGTGTTTTCATGCACATCTCCTAACGTCCCCTATATCGCTGTGTATTCGTGCACCTCCCATAGCACCCCTATATAACTGTGCCTTCGCGTACCTCTCATACTTTCCCCTATATCGCCCTGTTTTCGCTCACTTCCCATAACTTCCCCGATATCGCTGTGTTTTCGTGCACCTCTCATTCCTTCCACGGTATCGCTGTGTTGTCACCCACCTCTCATAACTTCACCTATATCGCTGTGTTATTGCACACCTCTCATACTTTCCCCTACATCGCTGTGTTTTCACACACCTCTCATGGCTTCCCCAATATCGCCGTGTATACATGCACATCTCGTACCGTCCCCTTTATCGCTGTGTTTTCGCGCACCTCCCATAGCTTTGCTGAGATCGCTATGTTTTCGCTCCTCTCATTACTTCCACTATATCACTGTGCTTTCACGCACGTCCCATAGCGTCCCCTATATCGCTGTGTTTTTGGGCACCTCTCATACCTTCCAATATATCGCCCTGTTTTCGCGCACCTCTTATACCTTCCCCTATATCGCTGTGTTTTCGTGCAGCTCTCATACCTTCCCTTATATCACTGTATTTCTGCGCACATCTCATACCTTCCCCTATATTGATGTGTTTTCATGCACATCTCATAACGCCCCCTATATCGCCCTGTTTTCGCGCATCTCCCATACCTTCCCCTATATTTTGTGCTTTCGTTCACCTCTCATACCTTTCCCTATATCGCTGTGTTTTCACGCACCTCTCATAACTTCTCCTATATCGCTGTACTTTTGCGCACATCTCATACCTTCCCCTATATTGCCGTGTTTTCATGCACATCTCATAACCTCCCCTATATCACTGTGCATTTGCGCACCTCCCGTAGCATACCCTATATCACTGTGCCTTCCCGCACCTCTCATACCTTCCCCTATATCGCCCTGTTTTCGCGCACCTATCATAGCTTCCCCTATATCGCCGTGTTTTCATGCACATCTCATACCGTCTCCTATATCACTGTGTTTTCACGCACATCCCATAGCATCCCCTATAGCGCTGTGCCTTCGTGTACCTCCATACCTTCCCCGATTTCGCTGTGTTTTCATGCACCTCCCATAGCTTTGCCTACATCGCTGTTTTCGCGCACAGCCCATAGCTTCACCTTCATTGCTGTGTTATTGCTCACCTCTCATAGCTTCCCCTATATCGCCGTGTTTTCACGCACCTCGCATGTCTTCACCTATCTCGCTATGTTTTTGCTCCTATCATTACTTCCCCTATATCGCTGTGTTTTCTCGCACCTCTGATACATTCCCCTGTATTGACATGTTTTTGCGCACCTCTTACAATTTCCCCTATATTGCCGTGTTCTCGCACACCTCTCATACCTTCCCCTATATCACTGTTTTTTTGCGCACGTCCCATAGCGTCCCCTATATCGCTGTGTTTTCTCGCACCTCTGATACATTCCCCGGTATCGCCGTGCTTTCGCACATGTCCCATAGCTTCCACTATATTGCCCTGTTTTTGCGCACCTCTCAAGTCTTCCTCTATATCACGGTGTTTTCGCGCACCTCTCATACCTTCCACTATATCGCTCTGTTTTTGCACACCTCTCATACCTTCCCCCATATCGCTGTCTTTTCACGCACCTCTCATAACTTCTCCTATATTGCTGCATTTTTGCGCACCTCTCATAACTTTCCCCATATCGCTGTGTTTTTATGCACATCTCATAACGTCCTCATATCACTGTGTAGTCGCGCACCTCCCATAGCCTCCCACATATTGCTGTGCCTTCGCGCACTTCTCATACCTTCGCCTATATCGCCCTGTTTTCGCACACTTCCCATTCATTCTCCTGTCGCTGTGTTTTTGTGAACCTCTCATACCTTCCCCTATATAGCTGTGTTTTTGCGAACATCCCATAGATTCACCTTTATCACTGTGTTATTGCTCACCTCTCATAGCTTCCACTATATTGTCCTGCTTTCACGCACCTCTCATGTCTTCCACTATATCACTGTGTTTTTGCGCACCTCCCATAGCATCCCCTATACAGCTGTGTCTTCGCACTTCTCTCATACCTTCTCCTACATCGCCCTGTTTTCGAGCACCTCCGATACCTTCCCCTATATCGCTGTGTTTTCGTGCACCTTTCATATCTCCCCCTATATCGCTGTGTTTTCACTCACCTCTCATAACTTCTCCTATATTGCTGTATTTTTGCGCACCTCTCATAATTTCCCCTATATCGCCGTGTTTTTATGCACATCTCATAACGTCCCCTATATCGCTGTGTATTCATGCACCTCCAATAGATTCCCATATATCACTCTGCCTTCGCGCACCTCTCATACCTTCCCCTATATCGCCCTGTTTTCGCGCACCTCTCATACCTTCCACTATATCGCTGTGTTTTCACACACCTCTCATAACTTCTCCTATATCGCTGTGTTTTTGTGCACCTCTTATATCTTCCCTAATATCGCTACGTTTTAATGTACATCTCATAGCGTCCCCTATATCGCTGTGTTTTCACGCACCTCCCATAGCATCACCTATATCGCTGTGCCTTGTGCACCTCTCATACCTTCCCCTATATCGCTGTCTTTTCGCGCACATCCCATAGATTCAACTTTATCGCTGTATTATTGCACACCTCTCACAGCTTCCCCTATATCGTCGTGTTTTTGCTCACCTCTCATAGCTTCCCCTATATTGCCGTGTTTTCGCGCACCTCTCATGTCTTCACCTAGATCGCTATGTTTTCGCTCCTCTCATTACTTCCCCTATGTCGCTGTTTTCTCGCACCTCTGATACATTCCCCTGTATCGCCGTGTTTTCGCGCACCTCTCATTCCTTCCCCTATATCATTGTGTTTTCGCGCACCTCTCATGGTTTCCCCAATATCGCCGTGTATTCATGCACACCTCATACCGTCCCCTATATCGTTGTGTTTTCGCGCACCTCCCATAGCTTCGCTGACATCGGTATGTTTTCGCTCCTCTCATTACTTCCCCTATATCACTGTGTTTTCGTGCACGGCCCATAGCGTCCCCTATATCGCTGTGTTTTCTCGCACCTCTTGATACATTCCCCTGTATCGCCGTGTTTTCACACACATCCCATAGCTTTCACTATATTGCCCTGTTTTTGCGCACCTCTCATAGCATCCCCTATATCACTGTGTTTTCGCGCATCTCCCATAGCATCCCCTATATTGCTGTGCCTTCGCACACCTCTCATACCTTCCCCTATATCGCCGTTTTCGCGCAACTCCCATACCTTCTCTTATATCGTTGTGTTTTCACGCACCTCTCATGCCTTCCCCTATATTGCCCTGTTTTCGAGCACCTCCCATAACTTCCGCTATATTGCCCTGTTTTCGCTCACCTCTCATGTCTTCCCCTATATCGCCGTGTCTTCATACAAATCTCATACCGTCCCCAATATCGCCGTGTTTTCGCACACCTCTCATAGCTTCCCGTATATTGCCGTGTTTTCATGCACATCTCCTAACGTCCCCTATATCGCTGTGTATTCGTGCACCTCCCTTAGCATCCCCTATATTGCTGTGCCTTCGCGCACCTCTCATACCTTCACCTATATCGCCCTGTTTTCGCGCACCTCCCATTCATTCTCCTATATCGCTGCGTTTTTGTGAACCTCTCATACCTTCCTTAATATCGCTGCGTTTTCATGCACATCTCATAACGTCCCGTATATCTCTGTGTATTCACGCATCTCCCATAGCATCCCCTATATTGCTGTGCCTTGCGCACCTCTCATACCTTCCCCTATATCGCTGTGTTTTTGCGCACTTCCCATAGCTTCACCTTGATCGCTGTGTTATTGCTCACCTCTCATAGCTTCCCCTATATCGCCGTGTTTTCGCGCACCTCTCATGTCTTCACCTAGATCGCTATGTTTTCGCTCCTCTCATTACTTCCCCTATATCGCTGTGTTTTCTCGCACCTCTGATACATTCTCCCATATCGCCGTGTTTTCGCGCACCTACCATAGCTTCCCCTATATCGCCGTGTTTTCATGCACATCTCATACCGTCTCCTATATTACTGTGTTTTCACGCACATCCCATAGCATCCCCTATAGCGCTGTGCCTTCGTGTACCTCCCATACCTTCCCCGATTTCGCTGTGTTTTCGTGCACCTCCCATAGCTTTGCCTACATCGCTGTTTTCGCGCACAGCCCATAGCTTCACCTTCATTGCTGTGTTATTGCTCACCTCTCATAGCTTCCCCTATATCGCCGTGTTTTCACGCACCTCGCATGTCTTCACCTATATCGCTATGTTTTTGCTCCTATCATTACTCCCCCTAAATCGCTGTGTTTTCTCGCACCTCTGATACATTCCTCTGTATTGACATGTTTTTGCGCACCTCTTACAATTTCCCCTATATTGCCGTGTTCTCGCACACCTCTCATACCTTCCCCTATATCACTGTTTTTTTTGCGCACGTCCCATAGTGTCCCCTATATCGCTGTGTTTTCTCGCACCTCTGATACATTCCCCTGTATCGCCGTGCTTTAGCGCATGTCCCATAGCTTCCACTATATTGCCCTGTTTTTGCGCACCTCTCATGTCTTCCCCTATATCACGGTGTTTTCGCGCACCTCTCATACCTTCCCCTATATCGCTGTCTTTTCACGCACCTCTCATAACTTCTCCTATATCCCTGCATTTTTGCGCACCTCTCATAACTTTCCCCATATCGCTGTGTTTTTATGCACATCTCATAACGTCCTCATATCACTGTGTAGTCGCGCACCTCCCATAGCCTCCCACATATTGCTGTGCCTTCGCGCACTTCTCATACCTTCGCCTATATCGCCCTGTTTTCGCACACTTCCCATTCATTCTCCTGTCGCTGTGTTTTTGTGAACCTCTCATACATTCCCCTATATAGCTGTGTTTTTGCGCACATCCCATAGATTCACCCTTATCACTGCGTTATTGCTCACCTCTCATAGCTTCCACTATATTGTCCTGCTTTCACGCACCTCTCATGTCTTCCACTATATCACTGTGTTTTCGCGCACCTCCCTTAGCAGCCCCTATATTGCTGTATTTTTGCGCACCTCTCATAACTTCCCCTCTATCGCCGTGTTTTTATGCACATCTCATAACGTCCCCTATATCGCTGTGTATTCGCGCACCTCCCATAGAATCCCCCATATCGCTGTGCCTTGTGCACCTCTCATACCTTCCCCTATATCGCTGTCTTTTCGCGCACATCCCATAGATTCACCTTTATCGCTGTGTTATTGCTCACCTCTCATAGCTTCCCCTATATCGCCGTGTTTTTGCTCACTTCTCATAGCTTCCACTATATTGTCCTGCTTTCACGCACCTCTCATGTCTTCCCCTATATCACTGCGTTTTCGCGCACCTCCCATAGCATCCCCTATATTGCTTTGTCTTCGCTCTACTCTCATACCTTCCCCTATATCGCCCTGTTTTCGAGCACCTTCCATACCTTCCCCTATATCGCTGTGTTTTCGTGCACCTTTCATACCTCCTCCTATATCGCTGTGTTTTCACTCACCTCTCATAACTTCCTCTATATCGCCGTGTTTTTCTGCACATCTCATAACGTCCCCTATATCGCTGTGTATTCGCGCACATCCCATAGAATCCCCTATATCGCTGTGCCTTCGCGCACCTCTCATACTTCCCCTATATCGCTGTGTTTTTGTGCACCACTCATACATTCCCCTATATCGTTGTGTTTTCACACACCTCTCATAACTTCTGCTATATCGCTGTGTTTTTGTACACCTCTTATATCTTCCCTAATATCGCTGCGTTTTAATGCACATCTCATAACGTCCCCTATATCGCTGTGTATTCACGCACCTCCTATAGCATCCCCTATATCGCTGTGCCTTGCGCACCTCTCATACCTTCCCCTATATCGCTGTCTTTACGCGCACATCCCATAGATTCAACATTATCGCTGTGTTATTGCACACCTCTCACAGCTTCCCCTATATCGCGGTGTTTTTGCTCACCTCTCATAGCTTCCCCTATTTCGCCGTGTTTTCGCGCACCTCTCATGTCTTCACCTAGATCGCTATGTTTTCGCTCCTCTCATTACTTCCCCTATATCGCTGTGCTTTCTCGCACCTCTGATACATTCTCCCATATCGTCGTGTTTTCGCGCACCTATCATAGCTTCCCCTATGTCGCCGTGTTTTCATGCACATCTCATACCGTCTCCAATATCACTGCGTTTTCAAGCACATCCAATAGCATCCCCTATAGCGCTGTGCCTTCGTGTACCTCTCATATCTTCCACTATATCGCTGTGTTTTCATGCACATTTCATAACTTCCCCTATATCGCTGTGCTTTCTCGCACCTCTGATACATTCCCCTGTATCGCCGTTTTTTCGCGCACCTCTCATAATTTCCCCTATATCGCTGTCTTTACGCACACATCCCATGGATTCAACTTTATCGCTGTGTTATTGCACACCTCTCACAGCTTCCCCTATATCGCCGTGTTTTTGCTCACCTCTCATAGCTTCCCCTATATCGACGTCTTTTCGCGCACCTCTCATGTCTTCACCTAGATCGCTATGTTTTCGCTCCTCTCATTACTTCCCCTATATCGCTGTGTTTTCTCGCACCTCTGATACATTCTCCCATATCGCCGTATTTTCACGCACATCCCATAGCATCCCCTATATCGCTGTGCCTTCGTGTACCTCTCATATCTTCCCCTATATCACTGTGTTTTCATGCACATCTCATAACGTCCCCTATTTCGCTGGGCTTTCTCGCACCTCTGATACATTCCCCTGTATCGCCGTGTTTTCGCGCGCCTCTCATTCCTACCCCTATATCGCTGTGTTTTCGGGCACCTCTCACACCTTCCCCTATATCGCCCTGTTTTCGCGCACCTCCCATTCATTCTCCTATGTTGCTGTGCTTTTGTGAACCTCTCATACCTTCCCTAATATCGCTGCGTTTTCATGCACATCTCATAACGTCCCGTATATCGCTGTGTATTCACGCATCTCCCATAGCATCCCCTATATTGCTGTGCCTTGCGCACCTCGCATACATTCCCCTATATCGCTGTCTTTTTGCGCACATCCCATAGATTCACCTTCATCGCTGTTATTGCTCACCTCTCATAACTTCCCCTATATCGCCATGTTTTTGCTCACCTCTCATAGCTTCCACTATATTGCCCTGCTTTCGCGCACCCCTCATGTCTTCCACTATATCACTGTGTATTCGCGCACCACCCATAACATCCCCTATATCGCTGCGCCTTCGCACACCTCTCATACCTTCCCCTATATTGCTGTGTTTTCACGCACCTCTCATAACTTCTCCTATATCGCTGCAATTTTGCGCACCTCTCATAACTTCCCCTATATTACCGTGTTTTCATGCACATCCCATAGAATCACCTTTATCAATGTGTTATTGCTCACTTCTAAAAGCTTCCCCTATATCGCCGTGTTTTTGCTCACCTCTCATAGCTTCCACTATATTGCCCTGCTTTCACGCCCCTCTCTTGTCTTCCCCTATATCACTGTGTTTTCGCGCACCCCCCCATAGCATCCCCTATATTGCTGTGCCTTCGCACTCTTCTCATACCTTCCCGTATATCGCCCTGTTTTCGCGCACCTCTCATTCCTTCCCCTGTATCACTGTGTTTTCTTGAACCTCTCATATCTTCCCCTATATCGCTGTGTTTTCACACACCTCTCATAACTTCTCCTATATCGCTGTGTTTTTGTGCACCTCTTATATCTTCCCTAATATCGCTACGTTTTCATGCACCTCTCATATCTTCCCCTATATCGCTGTGTTTTCACACACCTCTCATAAATTCTGCTATAATGCTGTATTTTTGCGCATCTCTCATACCTTCCCCCATATTGCCGTGTTTTCATGCACATCTCATAACGTCCCCTATATAGCTGTGTATTCGTGCACCTCCCATAGCCCCCTATATCACTGTGCCTTCGCGTACCTCTCATACTTTCCCCTATATCGCCCTGTTTTCGCTCACTTCCCATAACTTCCCCGATATTCCCCGATATCGCTGTGTTTTTGCAAACCTCTCATACCTTCCCCTATATCGCTGTGTTTTCATGCACCTCCCATGGCTTCTCCAATATCACCGTGTATTCATGCACATCTCGTACTGTCCCCTTTATCGCTGTGTTTTCGCGCACCTCCCATAGCGTCCCTATATTGCTGTGTTTTCGCGCACCTCTCATACCTTCCCCTGTATCGCTGTGTTTTCCACGCACCTCTGATAACTTCTGCTATATCGCTGTTTTTTTGTGCACATCTCATACCTTCCCCTATATTGATGTGTTTTCATGCAAATCTCATAACGTCCCCTATATCTCCCTGTTTTCGCGCACCTCCCATACCTTCCCCTATATCGCTGTATTATTGTGCACCTCTCATACCTTCCCCTATATCGCTGTGTATTCACGCACTTCCCATAGCATCCCCTATATCGCTGTGCCTTGCGCACCTCCCATACCTTCCCCTATATCGGTGTCTTTTCGCACACATCCCATAGATTCAACTTTATCACTGTTATTGCACACCTCGCAGAGCGTCCCCTATATCGTCGTGTTTTTGCTCACCTTTCATAGCTTCCCCTATATCGCTGTGTTTTCGCGCACCTCTCATGTCTTCACCTAGATCGCTATGTTTTCGCTCCTCTCATTACTTCCCCTATCTCGTTGTGTTTTCTCGCACCTCTGATACATTCCCCTGTATCGCCGTGTTTTCGCGCACCTCGCATGTCTTCACCTATATCGCTATGTTTTTGCTCCTATCATTACGTCCCCTATATCGCTGTGTTTTCTCGCACCTCTGATACATTCTCCTGTATTGCCATGTTTTCGCGCACTCTTAGAATTTCCTCTATATTGCTGTGTTCTCGCACACCTCTCATACCTTCCCCTATATCGCCCTGTTTTCGCACACCTCTCATACCTTTTCCTATATCGCTGTGTTTTCACGCAGCTCTCATAACTTCTCCAATATTGCTGCATTTTTGCGCACCTCTCATAACTTCCCCCATATCGCTGTGTTTTTATGCACATCTCATAACGTCCCCTATATCACTGTGTAGTCGCGCACCTCCCATAGCCTCCCACATATTGCTGTGCCTTCGCGCATTTTTCATACCTTCGCTTATATCGCCCTGTTTTCGCTCACTTCCCATAACTTCCCCGATATCGCTGTGTTTTCATGCACCTCTCATGGCTTCCCCAATATCGCCGTGTATTCATGCACATCTCGTACTGTCCCCTTTATCGCTGTGTTTTCGCGCACCTCCCATAGCGTCCCCTATATTGCTGTGTTTTCGCGCACCTCTCATACCTTCCCCTGTATCGCTATGTTTTCACGCACCTCTCATAACTTCTGCAAGATCGCTGTATTTTTGTGCACATCTCATACCTTCCCCTATATTGATGTGTTTTCGTGCACTTCTCATACCTTGCCCTATATTACTGTGTTTTCACGCACCTCTCATAAATTCTGCTATAATGCTGTATTTTTGCGCATCTCTCACACCTTCCCCCATATTGCAGTGTTTTCATGCACATCTCATAACGTCCCCTATATAGCTGTGTATTCGTGCACCTCCCATAGCCCCCTATATCACTGTGCCTTCGCGTACCTCTCATACTTTCCCCTATATCGCCCTGTTTTCGCTCACTTCCCATAACTTCCCCGATATCGCTGTGTTTTTGCAAACCTCTCATACCTTCCCCTATATCGCTGTGTTTTCATGCACCTCCCATGGCTTCCCCCAATATCGCCGTGTATTCATGCACATCTCGTACTGTCCCCTTTATCGCTGTGTTTTCGCGCACCTCCCATAGCGTCCCCTATATTGCTGTATTTTCGCGCACCTCTCATACCTTCCCCTGTATCGCTGTGTTTTCACGCACCTCTCATAACTTCTGCTATATCGCTGTTTTTTTGTGCACATCTCATACCTTCCCCTATATTGATGTGTTTTCATGCAAATCTCATAACGTCCCCTATATCGCCCTGTTTTCGCGCACCTCCCATACCTTCCCCTATATCGCTGTATTATTGTGCACCTCTCATACCTTCCCCTATATCGCTGTGTATTCACGCACCTCCCATAGCATCCCCTATATCGCTGTGCCTTGCGCACCTCCCATACCTTCCCCTATATCGGTGTCTTTTCGCACACATCTCATAGATTCAACTTTATCACTGTGTTATTGCACACCTCGCAGAGCTTCCCCTATATCGTCGTGTTTTTGCTCACCTTTCATAGCTTCCCCTATATCACTGTGTTTTCGCGCACCTCTCATGTCTTCACCTAGATCGCTATGTTTTCGCTCCTCTGATTACTTCCCCTATCTCGCTGTGTTTTCTCGCACCTCTGATACATTCCCCTGTATCGCCGTGTTTTCCGCGCACCTCTCATAATTTCCCCTATATCGCCGTGTTTTCGCGCACGTCCCATAGCATGCCCTATAACGCTGTGTTTTCGGGCACCTCTCTTACCTTCCCCTATATTGCCGTGTTTTCATGCACATCTCATAACGTCCCCTATATCGCCCTGT
>NW_027274685.1:0-87282 GCF_030028105.1 Mobula birostris | reverse complement strand
CCCACATGATTCTGAAATGTCTGCAAGTTGTTTCATGCCCCTGTACATAAAGACAAAAAAGTTGATTTCTCAGAGAATAGAGTGCTTTGACATTAAAAGTATTATACATTTGAATTTTACACCAAAGTACTTAGTGCAAACCTAATGGAAACACCTTAGGTTAACTTCCCACATGATTCTGAGATGACTGAAAGTTGTTTCATGCCTCTAGACATCAAGACAAAAAAGTTGTTATCTCAGTGCATACAATGCTTTGACAATACAAAGAGTATGCATTTCAATTTTAAACCAAAGTACTTACTGCAAACCTAATGGAAACACCTTTGGTTAACTTCCCACATGATTATGAGCAGTTTGAAAGTTGTTTCATGCCTATATACAGCAAGACAAAAAAGTTCTTTTCTCAGTGCTTCCAAAGCTTTGCAATGCAAATAGTATACATTTCAATGTTACACCAAAGTACTTAGTGCAAACCTAATGGAAACACCTTACGTTAACTTCCCACATGATTCTGAGATGACTGAAAGTTGTTTCATGCCTCCAGACATCAAGACAAAAAAGTTGTTATCTCAGTGCATACAATGCTTTGACAATACAAAGAGTATACATTTCAATTTTACACCAAAGTACTTACTGCAAACCTAATGGAAACACCTTAGGTTAACTTCCCACATGATTCTGAGATGACTGAAAGTTGTTTCATGCCTCTATAAATCAAGACAACAAAGTTGTTATCTCAGTGCATACAATGCTTTGACAATACAAAGAGTATGCATTTCAATTTTAAACCAAAGTACTTACTGCAAACCTAATGGAAACACCTTTGGTTAACTTCCCACATGATTATGAGCAGTTTGAAAGTTGTTTCATGCCTATATACATCAAGACAAAAAAGTTCTTTTCTCAGTGCTTCCAAAGCTTTGCAATACAAATAGTATACATTTCAATTTTACACCAAAGTACTTAGTGCAAACCTAATGGAAACACCTTAGGTTAACCTCCCACATGATTCTGAGATGACTGAAAGTTGTTTCATGCCTCCAGACATCAAGACAAAAAAGTTGTTATCTCAGTGCATACAATGCTTTGACAATACAAAGAGTATACATTTCAATTTTACACCAAAGTACTTACTGCAAACCTAATGGAAACACCTTAGGTTAACTTCCTACATGATTCTGAAATGTCTGCAAGTTGTTTCATGCCTCTGTACAAGAAGACAAAAAAGTTGATTTCTCAGAGATTAGAGTGCTTTGACATTAAAAGTAGTATAGATTTGAATTTTACACCAAAGTACTTAGTGCAAACCTAATGGAAACACCCTAGTTCAACTTCCCACATGATTATGAGTACTTTCAAAGTAGTTTCATGCCTCTGCTCATCAAGACAAAAAAGTTCTTTTCTCAGTGCTTCCAATGCTTTGACAATACAAATAGTATACATTTCAATTTTACACCAAAGAACTTACTGCAAAACAAATGGAAACACCTTAGCGTAACTTCCCACATGATTCTGAGATGACTGAAAGTTGTTTCATGGCTTTAGACATTAAGACAAAAAAGTTGTTATCTCAGTGCATACAATGCTTTGACGTAACAGTAGTATACACTTAAATTGTACTGAAAAGTCCTGACTGCAAACCTAATGGAAACACCTTTGGTTTACTTCCCTCATGATTCTGAGATGGCTGAAAGTTGTTTCATGCCTCTAGACATCAAGACAACGAAGTTGTTATCTCAGTGCATACAATGCTTTGTCAGTACAAATAGTATACACTTCAATTTTACACCAAAGTACTTAGTGCAAACCTAATGGAAACACCTTAGGTTAACTTCCCACATGATTCTGAGATGACTGAAAGTTGTTTCATGCCTCTGTACATAAAGAGAAAAAAGTTGATTTCTCAGAGATTAGAGTGCTTTGACATTAAAAGTATTATAGATTTGAATTTTACACCAAAGTACTTAGTGCAAACCTAATGGAAACACCCTAGTTCAGCTTCCCACATGATTATGAGTAGTTTGAAAGTAGGTTCATGCCTCTGCTCATCAAGACAAAAAAGTTCTTTTCTCAGTGCTTCCAATGCTTTGACAATACAAATAGTATACATTTCAATTTTACACCAAAGAACTTACTGCAAAACTAATGGAAACACCTTAGGATAACTTCCCACATGATTCTGAGATGACTGAAAGTTGTTTCATGCCTTTAGACATTAAGAGAAAAAAGTTGTTATCTCAGTGCATACAATGCTTTGACGTAACAGTAGTATACACTTAAATTGTACTGAAAAGTCCTGACTGCAAACCTAATGGAAACACCTTTGGTTAACTTCCCTCATGAATATGAGCAGTTTGAAAGTTTTTTCATGCCTCTATACATCAAGACAACAAAGTTCTTATCTCAGTGCATACAATGCTTTGTCAATACAAATAGTATACAATTCAATTTTACACCAAAGTACTTACTGCAAACCTAATGGAAACACCTTAGGTTAACTTCCCACATGATTCTGAGGTGACTGAAAGTTGTTTGATGCCTCTAGACATCAAGAGAAAAAAGTTGTTATCTCAGTGCATACAGTGCTTTGACAATACAAAGAGTATACATTTCAATTTTACACCACAGTACTTACTGCAAACCTAATGGAAACACCTAAGGTTAACTTCCCACATGATTCTGAAATGTCTGCTAGTTGTTTCATGCCCCTGTACATAAAGACAAAAAAGTTGATTTCTCAGAGAATAGAGTGCTTTGACATTAAAAGTATTATACATTTGAATTTTACACCAAAGTACTTAGTGCAAACCTAATGGAAACACCTTAGGTTAACTTCCCACATGATTCTGAAATGACTGAAATTTGTTTCATGCCTCTAGACATCAAGACAAAAAAGTTGTTATCTCAGTGCATACAATGCTTTGACAATACAAAGAGTATACATTTCAATTTTACACCAAAGTACTTACTGCAAACCTAATGGAAACACCTTAGGTTAACTTCCCACATGATTCTGAGATGACTGAAAGTTGTTTCATGCCTCTATAAATCAAGACAACAAAGTTGTTATCTCAGTGCATACAATGCTTTGACAATACAAAGAGTATGCATTTCAATTTTAAACCAAAGTACTTACTGCAAACCTAATGGAAACACCTTTGGTTAACTTCCCACATGATTATGAGCAGTTTGAAAGTTGTTTCATGCCTATATACATCAAGACAAAAAAGTTCTTTTCTCAGAGCTTCCAAAGCTTTGCAATACAAAGAGTATACATTTCAATTTTACACCAAAGTACTTAGTGCAAACCTAATGGAAACACCTTAGGTTAACTTCCCACATGATTCTGAGATGACTGAAAGTTGTTTCATGCCTCCAGACATCAAGACAAAAAAGTTGTTATCTCAGTGCATACAATGCTTTGACAATACAAAGAGTATACATTTCAATTTTACACCAAAGTACTTACTGCAAACCTAATGGAAACACCTTAGGTTAACTTCCCACATGATTCTGAGATGACTGAAAGTTGTTTCATGCCTCTATAAATCAAGACAACAAAGTTGTTATCTCAGTGCATACAATGCTTTGACAATACAAAGAGTATGCATTTCAATTTTAAACCAAAGTACTTACTGCAAACCTAATGGAAACACCTTTGGTTAACTTCCCACATGATTATGAGCAGTTTGAAAGTTGTTTCATGCCTATATACATCAAGACAAAAAAGTTCTTTTCTCAGAGCTTCCAAAGCTTTGCAATACAAATAGTATACATTTCAAGTTTACACCAAAGTACTTAGTGCAAACCTAATGGAAACACCTTACGTTAACTTCCCACATGATTCTGAGATGACTGAAAGTTGTTTCATGCCTCTAGACATCAGGACAAAAAAGTTGTTCTCTCAGTGCATACAATGCTTTGACAATACAAAGAGTATACATTTCAATTTTACACCAAAGTACTTACTGCAAACCTAATGGAAACACCTTAGGTTAACTTCCCACATGTTTCTGAGATGACTGAAAGTTGTTTCATGCCTCTAGACATCAAGACAAAAAAGTTGTTATCTCAGTGCATACAATGCTTTGACAATACAAAGAGTATGCATTTCAATTTTAAACCAAAGTACTTACTGCAAACCTAATGGAAACACCTTTGGTTAACTTCCCACATGATTATGAGCAGTTTGAAAGTTGTTTCATGCCTATATACATCAAGACAAAAAAGTTCTTTTCTCAGTGCTTCCAAAGCTTTGCAATACAAATAGTATACATTTCAATTTTACACCAAAGTACTTAGTGCAAACCTAATGGAAACACCTTAGGTTAACCTCCCACATGATTCTGAGATGACTGAAAGTTGTTTCATGCCTCCAGACATCAAGACAAAAAAGTTGTTATCTCAGTGCATACAATGCTTTGACAATACAAAGAGTATACATTTCAATTTTACACCAAAGTACTTACTGCAAACCTAATGGAAACACCTTAGGTTAACTTCCTACATGATTCTGAAATGTCTGCAAGTTGTTTCATGCCTCTGTACAAGAAGACAAAAAAGTTGATTTCTCAGAGATTAGAGTGCTTTGACATTAAAAGTACTATAGATTTGAATTTTACACCAAAGTACTTAGTGCAAACCTAATGGAAACACCCTAGTTCAACTTCCCACATGATTATGAGTAGTTTCAAAGTAGTTTCATGCCTCTGCTCATCAAGACAAAAAAGTTCTTTTCTCAGTGCTTCCAATGCTTTGACAATACAAATAGTATACATTTCAATTTTACACCAAAGAACTTACTGCAAAACTAATGGAAACACCTTAGCGTAACTTCCCACATGATTCTGAGATGACTGAAAGTTGTTTCATGGCTTTAGACATTAAGACAAAAAAGTTGTTATCTCAGTGCATACAATGCTTTGACGTAACAGTAGTATACACTTAAATTGTACTGAAAAGTCCTGACTGCAAACCTAATGGAAACACCTTTGGTTAACTTCCCTCATGATTATGAGATGACTGAAAGTTGTTTCATGCCTCTATACATCAAGACAACAAAGTTCTTATCTCAGTGCATACAATGCTTTGTCAGTACAAATAGTATACACTTCAATTTTACACCAAAGTACTTAGTGCAAACCTAATGGAAACACCTTAGGTTAACTTCCCACATGATTATGAGATAACTGAAAGTTGTTTCATGCCTCTAGACATCAAGACAAAAAAGTTGTTATCTCAGTGCATACAATGCTTTGACAATACAAAGAGTATACATTTCAATTTTACACCAAAGGACTTACTGCAAACCTAATGGAAACACCTAAGGTTAACTTCCCACATGATTCTGAAATGTCTGCAAGTTGTTTCATGCCCCTGTACATAAAGACAAAAAAGTTGATTTCTCAGAGAATAGAGTGCTTTGACATTAAAAGTATTATACATTTGAATTTTACACCAAAGTACTTAGTGCAAACCTAATGGAAACACCTTAGGTTAACTTCCCACATGATTCTGAGATGACTGAAAGTTGTTTCATGCCTCCAGACATCAAGACAAAAAAGTTGTTATCTCAGTGCATACAATGCTTTGACAATACAAAGAGTATACATTTCAATTTTACACCAAAGTACTTACTGCAAACCTAATGGAAACACCTTAGGTTAACTTCCTACATGATTCTGAAATGTCTGCAAGTTGTTTCATGCCTCTGTACATAAAGACAAAAAAGTTGATTTCTCAGAGATTAGAGTGCTTTGACATTAAAAGTATTATAGATTTGAATTTTACACCAAAGTACTTAGTGCAAACCTAATGGAAACACCCTAGTTCAACTTCCCACATGATTATGAGTAGTTTGAAAGTAGTTTCATGCCTCTGCTCATCAAGACAAAAAAGTTCTTTTCTCAGTGCTTCCAATGCTTTGACAATACAAATAGTATACATTTCAATTTTACACCAAAGAACTTACTGCAAAACTAATGGAAACACCTTAGGTTAACTTCCCACATGATTCTGAGATGACTGAAAGTTGTTTCATGCCTTTAGACATTAAGAGAAAAAAGTTGTTATCTCAGTGCATACAATGCTTTGACGTAACAGTAGTATACACTTAAATTGTACTGAAAAGTCCTGACTGCAAACCTAATGGAAACACCTTTGGTTAACTTCCCTCATGATTATGAGATGACTGAAAGTTGTTTCATGCCTCTATACATCAAGACAACAAAGTTCTTATCTCAGTGCATACAATGCTTTGTCAGTACAAATAGTATACACTTCAATTTTACACCAAAGTACTTAGTGCAAACCTAATGGAAACACCTTAGGTTAACTTCCCACATGATTATGAGATGACTGAAAGTTGTTTCATGCCTCTAGACATCAAGACAAAAAAGTTGTTATCTCAGTGCATACAATGCTTTGACAATACAAAGAGTATACATTTCAATTTTAAACCAAAGTACTTACTGCAAACCTAATGGAAACACCTAAGGTTAACTTCCCACATGATTCTGAAATGTCTGCGAGTTGTTTCATGCCCCTGTACATAAAGACAAAAAAGTTGATTTCTCAGAGAATAGAGTGCTTTGACATTAAAAGTATTATACATTTGAATTTTACACCAAAGTACTTAGTGCAAACCTAATGGAAACACCTTAGGTTAACTTCCCACATGATTCTGAGATGACTGAAAGTTGTTTCATGCCTCTAGACATCAAGACAAAAAAGTTATCTCAGTGCATACAATGCTTTGACAATACAAAGAGTATACATTTCAATTTTACACCAAAGTACTTAGTGCAAACCTAATGGAAACACCTTAGGTTAACTTCCCACATGATTCTGAGATGACTGAAAGTTGTTTCATGCCTCCAGACATCAAGACAAAAAAGTTGTTATCTCAGTGCATACAATGCTTTGACAATACAAAGAGTATACATTTCAATTTTACACCAAAGTACTTACTGCAAACCTAATGGAAACACCTTAGGTTAACTTCCCACATGATTCTGAGATGACTGAAAGTTGTTTCATGCCTCTATAAATCAAGACAACAAAGTTGTTATCTCAGTGCATACAATGCTTTGACAATACAAAGAGTATGCATTTCAATTTTCAACCAAAGTACTTACTGCAAACCTAATGGAAACACCTTTGGTTAACTTCCCACATGATTATGAGCAGTTTGAAAGTTGTTTCATGCCTATATACATCAAGACAAAAAAGTTCTTTTCTCAGAGCTTCCAAAGCTTTGCAATACAAATAGTATACATTTCAAGTTTACACCAAAGTACTTAGTGCAAACCTAATGGAAACACCTTACGTTAACTTCCCACATGATTCTGAGATGACTGAAAGTTGTTTCATGCCTCTAGACATCAGGACAAAAAAGTTGTTCTCTCAGTGCATACAATGCTTTGACAATACAAAGAGTATACATTTCAATTTTACACCAAAGTACTTACTGCAAACCTAATGGAAACACCTTAGGTTAACTTCCCACATGTTTCTGAGATGACTGAAAGTTGTTTCATGCCTCTAGACATCAAGACAAAAAAGTTGTTATCTCAGTGCATACAATGCTTTGACAATACAAAGAGTATGCATTTCAATTTTAAACCAAAGTACTTACTGCAAACCTAATGGAAACACCTTTGGTTAACTTCCCACATGATTATGAGCAGTTTGAAAGTTGTTTCATGCCTATATACATCAAGACAAAAAAGTTCTTTTCTCAGTGCTTCCAAAGCTTTGCAATACAAATAGTATACATTTCAATTTTACACCAAAGTACTTAGTGCAAACCTAATGGAAACACCTTAGGTTAACCTCCCACATGATTCTGAGATGACTGAAAGTTGTTTCATGCCTCCAGACATCAAGACAAAAAAGTTGTTATCTCAGTGCATACAATGCTTTGACAATACAAAGAGTATACATTTCAATTTTACACCAAAGTACTTACTGCAAACCTAATGGAAACACCTTAGGTTAACTTCCTACATGATTCTGAAATGTCTGCAAGTTGTTTCATGCCTCTGTACAAGAAGACAAAAAAGTTGATTTCTCAGAGATTAGAGTGCTTTGACATTAAAAGTACTATAGATTTGAATTTTACACCAAAGTACTTAGTGCAAACCTAATGGAAACAACCTAGTTCAACTTCCCACATGATTATGAGTAGTTTCAAAGTAGTTTCATGCCTCTGCTCATCAAGACAAAAAAGTTCTTTTCTCAGTGCTTCCAATGCTTTGACAATACAAATAGTATACATTTCAATTTTACACCAAAGAACTTACTGCAAAACTAATGGAAACACCTTAGCGTAACTTCCCACATGATTCTGAGATGACTGAAAGTTGTTTCATGGCTTTAGACATTAAGACAAAAAAGTTGTTATCTCAGTGCATACAATGCTTTGACGTAACAGTAGTATACACTTAAATTGTACTGAAAAGTCCTGACTGCAAACCTAATGGAAACACCTTTGGTTAACTTCCCTCATGATTATGAGATGACTGAAAGTTGTTTCATGCCTCTATACATCAAGACAACAAAGTTCTTATCTCAGTGCATACAATGCTTTGTCAGTACAAATAGTATACACTTCAATTTTACACCAAAGTACTTAGTGCAAACCTAATGGAAACACCTTAGGTTAACTTCCCACATGATTCTGAAATGTCTGCAAGTTGTTTCATGCCCCTGTACATAAAGACAAAAAAGTTGATTTCTCAGAGAATAGAGTGCTTTGACATTAAAAGTATTATACATTTGAATTTTACACCAAAGTACTTAGTGCAAACCTAATGGAAACACCTTAGGTTAACTTCCCACATGATTCTGAGATGACTGAAAGTTGTTTCATGCCTCTAGACATCAAGACAAAAAAGTTGTTATCTCAGTGCATACAATGCTTTGACAATACAAAGAGTATGCATTTCAATTTTAAACCAAAGTACTTACTGCAAACCTAATGGAAACACCTTTGGTTAACTTCCCACATGATTATGAGCAGTTTGAAAGTTGTTTCATGCCTATATACAGCAAGACAAAAAAGTTCTTTTCTCAGTGCTTCCAAAGCTTTGCAATACAAATAGTATACATTTCAATGTTACACCAAAGTACTTAGTGCAAACCTAATGGAAACACCTTACGTTAACTTCCCACATGATTCTGAGATGACTGAAAGTTGTTTCATGCCTCCAGACATCAAGACAAAAAAGTTGTTATCTCAGTGCATACAATGCTTTGACAATACAAAGAGTATACATTTCAATTTTACACCAAAGTACTTACTGCAAACCTAATGGAAACACCTTAGGTTAACTTCCCACATGATTCTGAGATGACTGAAAGTTGTTTCATGCCTCTATAAATCAAGACAACAAAGTTGTTATCTCAGTGCATACAATGCTTTGACAATACAAAGAGTATGCATTTCAATTTTAAACCAAAGTACTTACTGCAAACCTAATGGAAACACCTTTGGTTAACTTCCCACATGATTATGAGCAGTTTGAAAGTTGTTTCATGCCTATATACATCAAGACAAAAAAGTTCTTTTCTCAGTGCTTCCAAAGCTTTGCAATACAAATAGTATACATTTCAATTTTACACCAAAGTACTTAGTGCAAACCTAATGGAAACACCTTAGGTTAACCTCCCACATGATTCTGAGATGACTGAAAGTTGTTTCATGCCTCCAGACATCAAGACAAAAAAGTTGTTATCTCAGTGCATACAATGCTTTGACAATACAAAGAGTATACATTTCAATTTTACACCAAAGTACTTACTGCAAACCTAATGGAAACACCTTAGGTTAACTTCCTACATGATTCTGAAATGTCTGCAAGTTGTTTCATGCCTCTGTACAAGAAGACAAAAAAGTTGATTTCTCAGAGATTAGAGTGCTTTGACATTAAAAGTAGTATAGATTTGAATTTTACACCAAAGTACTTAGTGCAAACCTAATGGAAACACCCTAGTTCAACTTCCCACATGATTATGAGTACTTTCAAAGTAGTTTCATGCCTCTGCTCATCAAGACAAAAAAGTTCTTTTCTCAGTGCTTCCAATGCTTTGACAATACAAATAGTATACATTTCAATTTTACACCAAAGAACTTACTGCAAAACAAATGGAAACACCTTAGCGTAACTTCCCACATGATTCTGAGATGACTGAAAGTTGTTTCATGGCTTTAGACATTAAGACAAAAAAGTTGTTATCTCAGTGCATACAATGCTTTGACGTAACAGTAGTATACACTTAAATTGTACTGAAAAGTCCTGACTGCAAACCTAATGGAAACACCTTTGGTTTACTTCCCTCATGATTCTGAGATGGCTGAAAGTTGTTTCATGCCTCTAGACATCAAGACAACGAAGTTGTTATCTCAGTGCATACAATGCTTTGTCAGTACAAATAGTATACACTTCAATTTTACACCAAAGTACTTAGTGCAAACCTAATGGAAACACCTTAGGTTAACTTCCCACATGATTCTGAGATGACTGAAAGTTGTTTCATGCCTCTGTACATAAAGAGAAAAAAGTTGATTTCTCAGAGATTAGAGTGCTTTGACATTAAAAGTATTATAGATTTGAATTTTACACCAAAGTACTTAGTGCAAACCTAATGGAAACACCCTAGTTCAGCTTCCCACATGATTATGAGTAGTTTGAAAGTAGGTTCATGCCTCTGCTCATCAAGACAAAAAAGTTCTTTTCTCAGTGCTTCCAATGCTTTGACAATACAAATAGTATACATTTCAATTTTACACCAAAGAACTTACTGCAAAACTAATGGAAACACCTTAGGATAACTTCCCACATGATTCTGAGATGACTGAAAGTTGTTTCATGCCTTTAGACATTAAGAGAAAAAAGTTGTTATCTCAGTGCATACAATGCTTTGACGTAACAGTAGTATACACTTAAATTGTACTGAAAAGTCCTGACTGCAAACCTAATGGAAACACCTTTGGTTAACTTCCCTCATGAATATGAGCAGTTTGAAAGTTTTTTCATGCCTCTATACATCAAGACAACAAAGTTCTTATCTCAGTGCATACAATGCTTTGTCAATACAAATAGTATACAATTCAATTTTACACCAAAGTACTTACTGCAAACCTAATGGAAACACCTTAGGTTAACTTCCCACATGATTCTGAGGTGACTGAAAGTTGTTTGATGCCTCTAGACATCAAGAGAAAAAAGTTGTTATCTCAGTGCATACAGTGCTTTGACAATACAAAGAGTATACATTTCAATTTTACACCACAGTACTTACTGCAAACCTAATGGAAACACCTAAGGTTAACTTCCCACATGATTCTGAAATGTCTGCTAGTTGTTTCATGCCCCTGTACATAAAGACAAAAAAGTTGATTTCTCAGAGAATAGAGTGCTTTGACATTAAAAGTATTATACATTTGAATTTTACACCAAAGTACTTAGTGCAAACCTAATGGAAACACCTTAGGTTAACTTCCCACATGATTCTGAAATGACTGAAATTTGTTTCATGCCTCTAGACATCAAGACAAAAAAGTTGTTATCTCAGTGCATACAATGCTTTGACAATACAAAGAGTATACATTTCAATTTTACACCAAAGTACTTACTGCAAACCTAATGGAAACACCTTAGGTTAACTTCCCACATGATTCTGAGATGACTGAAAGTTGTTTCATGCCTCTATAAATCAAGACAACAAAGTTGTTATCTCAGTGCATACAATGCTTTGACAATACAAAGAGTATGCATTTCAATTTTAAACCAAAGTACTTACTGCAAACCTAATGGAAACACCTTTGGTTAACTTCCCACATGATTATGAGCAGTTTGAAAGTTGTTTCATGCCTATATACATCAAGACAAAAAAGTTCTTTTCTCAGAGCTTCCAAAGCTTTGCAATACAAAGAGTATACATTTCAATTTTACACCAAAGTACTTAGTGCAAACCTAATGGAAACACCTTAGGTTAACTTCCCACATGATTCTGAGATGACTGAAAGTTGTTTCATGCCTCCAGACATCAAGACAAAAAAGTTGTTATCTCAGTGCATACAATGCTTTGACAATACAAAGAGTATACATTTCAATTTTACACCAAAGTACTTACTGCAAACCTAATGGAAACACCTTAGGTTAACTTCCCACATGATTCTGAGATGACTGAAAGTTGTTTCATGCCTCTATAAATCAAGACAACAAAGTTGTTATCTCAGTGCATACAATGCTTTGACAATACAAAGAGTATGCATTTCAATTTTAAACCAAAGTACTTACTGCAAACCTAATGGAAACACCTTTGGTTAACTTCCCACATGATTATGAGCAGTTTGAAAGTTGTTTCATGCCTATATACATCAAGACAAAAAAGTTCTTTTCTCAGAGCTTCCAAAGCTTTGCAATACAAATAGTATACATTTCAAGTTTACACCAAAGTACTTAGTGCAAACCTAATGGAAACACCTTACGTTAACTTCCCACATGATTCTGAGATGACTGAAAGTTGTTTCATGCCTCTAGACATCAGGACAAAAAAGTTGTTCTCTCAGTGCATACAATGCTTTGACAATACAAAGAGTATACATTTCAATTTTACACCAAAGTACTTACTGCAAACCTAATGGAAACACCTTAGGTTAACTTCCCACATGTTTCTGAGATGACTGAAAGTTGTTTCATGCCTCTAGACATCAAGACAAAAAAGTTGTTATCTCAGTGCATACAATGCTTTGACAATACAAAGAGTATGCATTTCAATTTTAAACCAAAGTACTTACTGCAAACCTAATGGAAACACCTTTGGTTAACTTCCCACATGATTATGAGCAGTTTGAAAGTTGTTTCATGCCTATATACATCAAGACAAAAAAGTTCTTTTCTCAGTGCTTCCAAAGCTTTGCAATACAAATAGTATACATTTCAATTTTACACCAAAGTACTTAGTGCAAACCTAATGGAAACACCTTAGGTTAACCTCCCACATGATTCTGAGATGACTGAAAGTTGTTTCATGCCTCCAGACATCAAGACAAAAAAGTTGTTATCTCAGTGCATACAATGCTTTGACAATACAAAGAGTATACATTTCAATTTTACACCAAAGTACTTACTGCAAACCTAATGGAAACACCTTAGGTTAACTTCCTACATGATTCTGAAATGTCTGCAAGTTGTTTCATGCCTCTGTACAAGAAGACAAAAAAGTTGATTTCTCAGAGATTAGAGTGCTTTGACATTAAAAGTACTATAGATTTGAATTTTACACCAAAGTACTTAGTGCAAACCTAATGGAAACACCCTAGTTCAACTTCCCACATGATTATGAGTAGTTTCAAAGTAGTTTCATGCCTCTGCTCATCAAGACAAAAAAGTTCTTTTCTCAGTGCTTCCAATGCTTTGACAATACAAATAGTATACATTTCAATTTTACACCAAAGAACTTACTGCAAAACTAATGGAAACACCTTAGCGTAACTTCCCACATGATTCTGAGATGACTGAAAGTTGTTTCATGGCTTTAGACATTAAGACAAAAAAGTTGTTATCTCAGTGCATACAATGCTTTGACGTAACAGTAGTATACACTTAAATTGTACTGAAAAGTCCTGACTGCAAACCTAATGGAAACACCTTTGGTTAACTTCCCTCATGATTATGAGATGACTGAAAGTTGTTTCATGCCTCTATACATCAAGACAACAAAGTTCTTATCTCAGTGCATACAATGCTTTGTCAGTACAAATAGTATACACTTCAATTTTACACCAAAGTACTTAGTGCAAACCTAATGGAAACACCTTAGGTTAACTTCCACATGATTATGAGATGACTGAAAGTTGTTTCATGCCTCTAGACATCAAGACAAAAAAGTTGTTATCTCAGTGCATACAATGCTTTGACAATACAAAGAGTATACATTTCAATTTTAAACCAAAGTACTTACTGCAAACCTAATGGAAACACCTAAGGTTAACTTCCCACATGATTCTGAAATGTCTGCAAGTTGTTTCATGCCCCTGTACATAAAGACAAAAAAGTTGATTTCTCAGAGAATAGAGTGCTTTGACATTAAAAGTATTATACATTTGAATTTTTACACCAAAGTACTTAGTGCAAACCTAATGGAAACACCTTAGGTTAACTTCCCACATGATTCTGAGATGACTGAAAGTTGTTTCATGCCTCTAGACATCAAGACAAAAAAGTTGTTATCTCAGTGCATACAATGCTTTGACAATACAAAGAGTATGCATTTCAATTTTAAACCAAAGTACTTACTGCAAACCTAATGGAAACACCTTTGGTTAACTTCCCACATGATTATGAGCAGTTTGAAAGTTGTTTCATGCCTATATACAGCAAGACAAAAAAGTTCTTTTCTCAGTGCTTCCAAAGCTTTGCAATACAAATAGTATACATTTCAATGTTACACCAAAGTACTTAGTGCAAACCTAATGGAAACACCTTACGTTAACTTCCCACATGATTCTGAGATGACTGAAAGTTGTTTCATGCCTCCAGACATCAAGACAAAAAAGTTGTTATCTCAGTGCATACAATGCTTTGACAATACAAAGAGTATACATTTCAATTTTACACCAAAGTACTTACTGCAAACCTAATGGAAACACGTTAGGTTAACTTCCTACATGATTCTGAAATGTCTGCAAGTTGTTTCATGCCTCTGTACATAAAGACAAAAAAGTTGATTTCTCAGAGATTAGAGCGCTTTGACATTAAAAGTATTATAGATTTGAATTTTACACCAAAGTACTTAGTGCAAACCTAATGGAAACACCCTAGTTCAACTTCCCACATGATTATGAGTAGTTTGAAAGTAGTTTCATGCCTCTGCTCATCAAGACAAAAAAGTTCTTTTCTCAGTGCTTCCAATGCTTTGACAATACAAATAGTATACATTTCAATTTTACACCAAAGAACTTACTGCAAAACTAATGGAAACACCTTAGGTTAACTTCCACATGATTCTGAGATGACTGAAAGTTGTTTCATGCCTTTAGACATTAAGAGAAAAAAGTTGTTATCTCAGTGCATACAATGCTTGACGTAACAGTAGTATACACTTAAATTGTACTGAAAAGTCCTGACTGCAAACCTAATGGAAACACCTTTGGTTAACTTCCCTCATGATTATGAGATGACTGAAAGTTGTTTCATGCCTCTATACATCAAGACAACAAAGTTCTTATCTCAGTGCATACAATGCTTTGTCAGTACAAATAGTATACACTTCAATTTTACACCAAAGTACTTAGTGCAAACCTAATGGAAACACCTTAGGTTAACTTCCCACATGATTATGAGATGACTGAAAGTTGTTTCATGCCTCTAGACATCAAGACAAAAAAGTTGTGATCTCAGTGTATACAATGCTTTGACAATACAAAGAGTATACATTTCAATTTTACACCAAAGGACTTACTGCAAACCTAATGGAAACACCTAAGGTTAACTTCCCACATGATTCTGAAATGTCTGCAAGTTGTTTCATGCCCCTGTACATAAAGACAAAAAAGTTGATTTCTCAGAGAATAGAGTGCTTTGACATTAAAAGTATTATACATTTGAATTTTACACCAAAGTACTTAGTGCAAACCTAATGGAAACACCTTAGGTTAACTTCCCACATGATTCTGAGATGACTGAAAGTTGTTTCATGCCTCCAGACATCAAGACAAAAAAGTTGTTATCTCAGTGCATACAATGCTTTGACAATACAAAGAGTATACATTTCAATTTTACACCAAAGTACTTACTGCAAACCTAATGGAAACACCTTAGGTTAACTTCCTACATGATTCTGAAATGTCTGCAAGTTGTTTCATGCCTCTGTACATAAAGACAAAAAAGTTGATTTCTCAGAGATTAGAGTGCTTTGACATTAAAAGTATTATAGATTTGAATTTTACACCAAAGTACTTAGTGCAAACCTAATGGAAACACCCTAGTTCAACTTCCCACATGATTATGAGTAGTTTGAAAGTAGTTTCATGCCTCTGCTCATCAAGACAAAAAAGTTCTTTTCTCAGTGCTTCCAATGCTTTGACAATACAAATAGTATACATTTCAATTTTACACCAAAGAACTTACTGCAAAACTAATGGAAACACCTTAGGTTAACTTCCCACATGATTCTGAGATGACTGAAAGTTGTTTCATGCCTTTAGACATTAAGAGAAAAAGTTGTTATCTCAGTGCATACAATGCTTTGACGTAACAGTAGTATACACTTAAATTGTACTGAAAAGTCCTGACTGCAAACCTAATGGAAACACCTTTGGTTAACTTCCCTCATGATTATGAGATGACTGAAAGTTGTTTCATGCCTCTATACATCAAGACAACAAAGTTCTTATCTCAGTGCATACAATGCTTTGTCAGTACAAATAGTATACACTTCAATTTTACACCAAAGTACTTAGTGCAAACCTAATGGAAACACCTTAGGTTAACTTCCCACATGATTATGAGATAACTGAAAGTTGTTTCATGCCTCTAGACATCAAGACAAAAAAGTTGTTATCTCAGTGCATACAATGCTTTGACAATACAAAGAGTATACATTTCAATTTTACACCAAAGGACTTACTGCAAACCTAATGGAAACACCTAAGGTTAACTTCCCACATGATTCTGAAATGTCTGCAAGTTGTTTCATGCCCCTGTACATAAAGACAAAAAAGTTGATTTCTCAGAGAATAGAGTGCTTTGACATTAAAAGTATTATACATTTGAATTTTACACCAAAGTACTTAGTGCAAACCTAATGGAAAACACCTTAGGTTAACTTCCCACATGATTCTGAGATGACTGAAAGTTGTTTCATGCCTCTAGACATCAAGACAAAAAAGTTATCTCAGTGCATACAATGCTTTGACAATACAAAGAGTATACATTTCAATTTTACACCAAAGTACTTAGTGCAAACCTAATGGAAACACCTTAGGTTAACTTCCCACATGATTCTGAGATGACTGAAAGTTGTTTCATGCCTCCAGACATCAAGACAAAAAAGTTGTTATCTCAGTGCATACAATGCTTTGACAATACAAAGAGTATACATTTCAATTTTACACCAAAGTACTTACTGCAAACCTAATGGAAACACCTTAGGTTAACTTCCCACATGATTCTGAGATGACTGAAAGTTGTTTCATGCCTCTATAAATCAAGACAACAAAGTTGTTATCTCAGTGCATACAATGCTTTGACAATACAAAGAGTATGCATTTCAATTTTAAACCAAAGTACTTACTGCAAACCTAATGGAAACACCTTTGGTTAACTTCCCACATGATTATGAGCAGTTTGAAAGTTGTTTCATGCCTATATACATCAAGACAAAAAAGTTCTTTTCTCAGAGCTTCCAAAGCTTTGCAATACAAATAGTATACATTTCAAGTTTACACCAAAGTACTTAGTGCAAACCTAATGGAAACACCTTACGTAACTTCCCACATGATTCTGAGATGACTGAAAGTTGTTTCATGCCTCTAGACATCAGGACAAAAAAGTTGTTCTCTCAGTGCATACAATGCTTTGACAATAATACAAAGAGTATACATTTCAATTTTACACCAAAGTACTTACTGCAAACCTAATGGAAACACCTTAGGTTAACTTCCCACATGTTTCTGAGATGACTGAAAGTTGTTTCATGCCTCTAGACATCAAGACAAAAAAGTTGTTATCTCAGTGCATACAATGCTTTGACAATACAAAGAGTATGCATTTCAATTTTAAACCAAAGTACTTACTGCAAACCTAATGGAAACACCTTTGGTTAACTTCCCACATGATTATGAGCAGTTTGAAAGTTGTTTCATGCCTATATACATCAAGACAAAAAAGTTCTTTTCTCAGTGCTTCCAAAGCTTTGCAATACAAATAGTATACATTTCAATTTTACACCAAAGTACTTAGTGCAAACCTAATGGAAACACCTTAGGTTAACCTCCCACATGATTCTGAGATGACTGAAAGTTGTTTCATGCCTCCAGACATCAAGACAAAAAAGTTGTTATCTCAGTGCATACAATGCTTTGACAATACAAAGAGTATACATTTCAATTTTACACCAAAGTACTTACTGCAAACCTAATGGAAACACCTTAGGTTAACTTCCTACATGATTCTGAAATGTCTGCAAGTTGTTTCATGCCTCTGTACAAGAAGACAAAAAAGTTGATTTCTCAGAGATTAGAGTGCTTTGACATTAAAAGTACTATAGATTTGAATTTTACACCAAAGTACTTAGTGCAAACCTAATGGAAACACCCTAGTTCAACTTCCCACATGATTATGAGTAGTTTCAAAGTAGTTTCATGCCTCTGCTCATCAAGACAAAAAAGTTCTTTTCTCAGTGCTTCCAATGCTTTGACAATACAAATAGTATACATTTCAATTTTACACCAAAGAACTTACTGCAAAACTAATGGAAACACCTTAGCGTAACTTCCCACATGATTCTGAGATGACTGAAAGTTGTTTCATGGCTTTAGACATTAAGACAAAAAAGTTGTTATCTCAGTGCATACAATGCTTTGACGTAACAGTAGTATACACTTAAATTGTACTGAAAAGTCCTGACTGCAAACCTAATGGAAACACCTTTGGTTAACTTCCCTCATGATTATGAGATGACTGAAAGTTGTTTCATGCCTCTATACATCAAGACAACAAAGTTCTTATCTCAGTGCATACAATGCTTTGTCAGTACAAATAGTATACACTTCAATTTTACACCAAAGTACTTAGTGCAAACCTAATGGAAACACCTTAGGTTAACTTCCCACATGATTATGAGATGACTGAAAGTTGTTTCATGCCTCTAGACATCAAGACAAAAAAGTTGTTATCTCAGTGCATACAATGCTTTGACAATACAAAGAGTATACATTTCAATTTTAAACCAAAGTACTTACTGCAAACCTAATGGAAACACCTAAGGTTAACTTCCCACATGATTCTGAAATGTCTGCAAGTTGTTTCATGCCCCTGTACATAAAGACAAAAAAGTTGATTTCTCAGAGAATAGAGTGCTTTGACATTAAAAGTATTATACATTTGAATTTTACACCAAAGTACTTAGTGCAAACCTAATGGAAACACCTTAGGTTAACTTCCCACATGATTCTGAGATGACTGAAAGTTGTTTCATGCCTCTAGACATCAAGACAAAAAAGTTGTTATCTCAGTGCATACAATGCTTTGACAATACAAAGAGTATGCATTTCAATTTTAAACCAAAGTACTTACTGCAAACCTAATGGAAACACCTTTGGTTAACTTCCCACATGATTATGAGCAGTTTGAAAGTTGTTTCATGCCTATATACATCAAGACAAAAAAGTTCTTTTCTCAGTGCTTCCAAAGCTTTGCAATACAAATAGTATACATTTCAATTTTACACCAAAGTACTTAGTGCAAACCTAATGGAAACACCTTAGGTTAACCTCCCACATGATTCTGAGATGACTTAAAGTTGTTTCATGCCTCCAGACATCAAGACAAAAAAGTTGTTATCTCAGTGCATACAATGCTTTGACAATACAAAGAGTATACATTTCAATTTTACACCAAAGTACTTACTGCAAACCTAATGGAAACACCTTAGGTTAACTTCCTACATGATTCTGAAATGTCTGCAAGTTGTTTCATGCCTCTGTACAAGAAGACAAAAAAGTTGATTTCTCAGAGATTAGAGTGCTTTGACATTAAAAGTACTATAGATTTGAATTTTACACCAAAGTACTTAGTGCAAACCTAATGGAAACAACCTAGTTCAACTTCCCACATGATTATGAGTAGTTTCAAAGTAGTTTCATGCCTCTGCTCATCAAGACAAAAAAGTTCTTTTCTCAGTGCTTCCAATGCTTTGACAATACAAATAGTATACATTTCAATTTTACACCAAAGAACTTACTGCAAAACTAATGGAAACACCTTAGCGTAACTTCCCACATGATTCTGAGATGACTGAAAGTTGTTTCATGGCTTTAGACATTAAGACAAAAAAGTTGTTATCTCAGTGCATACAATGCTTTGACGTAACAGTAGTATACACTTAAATTGTACTGAAAAGTCCTGACTGCAAACCTAATGGAAACACCTTTGGTTAACTTCCCTCATGATTATGAGATGACTGAAAGTTGTTTCATGCCTCTATACATCAAGACAACAAAGTTCTTATCTCAGTGCATACAATGCTTTGTCAGTACAAATAGTATACACTTCAATTTTACACCAAAGTACTTAGTGCAAACCTAATGGAAACACCTTAGGTTAACTTCCCACATGATTATGAGATGACTGAAAGTTGTTTCATGCCTCTAGACATCAAGACAAAAAAGTTGTTATCTCAGTGCATACAATGCTTTGACAATACAAAGAGTATACATTTCAATTTTAAACCAAAGTACTTACTGCAAACCTAATGGAAACACCTAAGGTTAACTTCCCACATGATTCTGAAATGTCTGCAAGTTGTTTCATGCCCCTGTACATAAAGACAAAAAAGTTGATTTCTCAGAGAATAGAGTGCTTTGACATTAAAAGTATTATACATTTGAATTTTACACCAAAGTACTTAGTGCAAACCTAATGGAAACACCTTAGGTTAACTTCCCACATGATTCTGAGATGACTGAAAGTTGTTTCATGCCTCTAGACATCAAGACAAAAAAGTTGTTATCTCAGTGCATACAATGCTTTGACAATACAAAGAGTATGCATTTCAATTTTAAACCAAAGTACTTACTGCAAACCTAATGGAAACACCTTTGGTTAACTTCCCACATGATTATGAGCAGTTTGAAAGTTGTTTCATGCCTATATACAGCAAGACAAAAAAGTTCTTTTCTCAGTGCTTCCAAAGCTTTGCAATGCAAATAGTATACATTTCAATGTTACACCAAAGTACTTAGTGCAAACCTAATGGAAACACCTTACGTTAACTTCCCACATGATTCTGAGATGACTGAAAGTTGTTTCATGCCTCCAGACATCAAGACAAAAAAGTTGTTATCTCAGTGCATACAATGCTTTGACAATACAAAGAGTATACATTTCAATTTTACACCAAAGTACTTACTGCAAACCTAATGGAAACACCTTAGGTTAACTTCCCACATGATTCTGAGATGACTGAAAGTTGTTTCATGCCTCTATAAATCAAGACAACAAAGTTGTTATCTCAGTGCATACAATGCTTTGACAATACAAAGAGTATGCATTTCAATTTTAAACCAAAGTACTTACTGCAAACCTAATGGAAACACCTTTGGTTAACTTCCCACATGATTATGAGCAGTTTGAAAGTTGTTTCATGCCTATATACATCAAGACAAAAAAGTTCTTTTCTCAGTGCTTCCAAAGCTTTGCAATACAAATAGTATACATTTCAATTTTACACCAAAGTACTTAGTGCAAACCTAATGGAAACACCTTAGGTTAACCTCCCACATGATTCTGAGATGACTGAAAGTTGTTTCATGCCTCCAGACATCAAGACAAAAAAGTTGTTATCTCAGTGCATACAATGCTTTGACAATACAAAGAGTATACATTTCAATTTTACACCAAAGTACTTACTGCAAACCTAATGGAAACACCTTAGGTTAACTTCCTACATGATTCTGAAATGTCTGCAAGTTGTTTCATGCCTCTGTACAAGAAGACAAAAAAGTTGATTTCTCAGAGATTAGAGTGCTTTGACATTAAAAGTAGTATAGATTTGAATTTTACACCAAAGTACTTAGTGCAAACCTAATGGAAACACCCTAGTTCAACTTCCCACATGATTATGAGTACTTTCAAAGTAGTTTCATGCCTCTGCTCATCAAGACAAAAAAGTTCTTTTCTCAGTGCTTCCAATGCTTTGACAATACAAATAGTATACATTTCAATTTTACACCAAAGAACTTACTGCAAAACAAATGGAAACACCTTAGCGTAACTTCCCACATGATTCTGAGATGACTGAAAGTTGTTTCATGGCTTTAGACATTAAGACAAAAAAGTTGTTATCTCAGTGCATACAATGCTTTGACGTAACAGTAGTATACACTTAAATTGTACTGAAAAGTCCTGACTGCAAACCTAATGGAAACACCTTTGGTTTACTTCCCTCATGATTCTGAGATGGCTGAAAGTTGTTTCATGCCTCTAGACATCAAGACAACGAAGTTGTTATCTCAGTGCATACAATGCTTTGTCAGTACAAATAGTATACACTTCAATTTTACACCAAAGTACTTAGTGCAAACCTAATGGAAACACCTTAGGTTAACTTCCCACATGATTCTGAGATGACTGAAAGTTGTTTCATGCCTCTGTACATAAAGAGAAAAAAGTTGATTTCTCAGAGATTAGAGTGCTTTGACATTAAAAGTATTATAGATTTGAATTTTACACCAAAGTACTTAGTGCAAACCTAATGGAAACACCCTAGTTCAGCTTCCCACATGATTATGAGTAGTTTGAAAGTAGGTTCATGCCTCTGCTCATCAAGACAAAAAAGTTCTTTTCTCAGTGCTTCCAATGCTTTGACAATACAAATAGTATACATTTCAATTTTACACCAAAGAACTTACTGCAAAACTAATGGAAACACCTTAGGATAACTTCCCACATGATTCTGAGATGACTGAAAGTTGTTTCATGCCTTTAGACATTAAGAGAAAAAAGTTGTTATCTCAGTGCATACAATGCTTTGACGTAACAGTAGTATACACTTAAATTGTACTGAAAAGTCCTGACTGCAAACCTAATGGAAACACCTTTGGTTAACTTCCCTCATGAATATGAGCAGTTTGAAAGTTTTTTCATGCCTCTATACATCAAGACAACAAAGTTCTTATCTCAGTGCATACAATGCTTTGTCAATACAAATAGTATACAATTCAATTTTACACCAAAGTACTTACTGCAAACCTAATGGAAACACCTTAGGTTAACTTCCCACATGATTCTGAGGTGACTGAAAGTTGTTTGATGCCTCTAGACATCAAGAGAAAAAAGTTGTTATCTCAGTGCATACAGTGCTTTGACAATACAAAGAGTATACATTTCAATTTTACACCACAGTACTTACTGCAAACCTAATGGAAACACCTAAGGTTAACTTCCCACATGATTCTGAAATGTCTGCTAGTTGTTTCATGCCCCTGTACATAAAGACAAAAAAGTTGATTTCTCAGAGAATAGAGTGCTTTGACATTAAAAGTATTATACATTTGAATTTTACACCAAAGTACTTAGTGCAAACCTAATGGAAACACCTTAGGTTAACTTCCCACATGATTCTGAAATGACTGAAATTTGTTTCATGCCTCTAGACATCAAGACAAAAAAGTTGTTATCTCAGTGCATACAATGCTTTGACAATACAAAGAGTATACATTTCAATTTTACACCAAAGTACTTACTGCAAACCTAATGGAAACACCTTAGGTTAACTTCCCACATGATTCTGAGATGACTGAAAGTTGTTTCATGCCTCTATAAATCAAGACAACAAAGTTGTTATCTCAGTGCATACAATGCTTTGACAATACAAAGAGTATGCATTTCAATTTTAAACCAAAGTACTTACTGCAAACCTAATGGAAACACCTTTGGTTAACTTCCCACATGATTATGAGCAGTTTGAAAGTTGTTTCATGCCTATATACATCAAGACAAAAAAGTTCTTTTCTCAGAGCTTCCAAAGCTTTGCAATACAAAGAGTATACATTTCAATTTTACACCAAAGTACTTAGTGCAAACCTAATGGAAACACCTTAGGTTAACTTCCCACATGATTCTGAGATGACTGAAAGTTGTTTCATGCCTCCAGACATCAAGACAAAAAAGTTGTTATCTCAGTGCATACAATGCTTTGACAATACAAAGAGTATACATTTCAATTTTACACCAAAGTACTTACTGCAAACCTAATGGAAACACCTTAGGTTAACTTCCCACATGATTCTGAGATGACTGAAAGTTGTTTCATGCCTCTATAAATCAAGACAACAAAGTTGTTATCTCAGTGCATACAATGCTTTGACAATACAAAGAGTATGCATTTCAATTTTAAACCAAAGTACTTACTGCAAACCTAATGGAAACACCTTTGGTTAACTTCCCACATGATTATGAGCAGTTTGAAAGTTGTTTCATGCCTATATACATCAAGACAAAAAAGTTCTTTTCTCAGAGCTTCCAAAGCTTTGCAATACAAATAGTATACATTTCAAGTTTACACCAAAGTACTTAGTGCAAACCTAATGGAAACACCTTACGTTAACTTCCCACATGATTCTGAGATGACTGAAAGTTGTTTCATGCCTCTAGACATCAGGACAAAAAAGTTGTTCTCTCAGTGCATACAATGCTTTGACAATACAAAGAGTATACATTTCAATTTTACACCAAAGTACTTACTGCAAACCTAATGGAAACACCTTAGGTTAACTTCCCACATGTTTCTGAGATGACTGAAAGTTGTTTCATGCCTCTAGACATCAAGACAAAAAAGTTGTTATCTCAGTGCATACAATGCTTTGACAATACAAAGAGTATGCATTTCAATTTTAAACCAAAGTACTTACTGCAAACCTAATGGAAACACCTTTGGTTAACTTCCCACATGATTATGAGCAGTTTGAAAGTTGTTTCATGCCTATATACATCAAGACAAAAAAGTTCTTTTCTCAGTGCTTCCAAAGCTTTGCAATACAAATAGTATACATTTCAATTTTACACCAAAGTACTTAGTGCAAACCTAATGGAAACACCTTAGGTTAACCTCCCACATGATTCTGAGATGACTGAAAGTTGTTTCATGCCTCCAGACATCAAGACAAAAAAGTTGTTATCTCAGTGCATACAATGCTTTGACAATACAAAGAGTATACATTTCAATTTTACACCAAAGTACTTACTGCAAACCTAATGGAAACACCTTAGGTTAACTTCCTACATGATTCTGAAATGTCTGCAAGTTGTTTCATGCCTCTGTACAAGAAGACAAAAAAGTTGATTTCTCAGAGATTAGAGTGCTTTGACATTAAAAGTACTATAGATTTGAATTTTACACCAAAGTACTTAGTGCAAACCTAATGGAAACACCCTAGTTCAACTTCCCACATGATTATGAGTAGTTTCAAAGTAGTTTCATGCCTCTGCTCATCAAGACAAAAAAGTTCTTTTCTCAGTGCTTCCAATGCTTTGACAATACAAATAGTATACATTTCAATTTTACACCAAAGAACTTACTGCAAAACTAATGGAAACACCTTAGCGTAACTTCCCACATGATTCTGAGATGACTGAAAGTTGTTTCATGGCTTTAGACATTAAGACAAAAAAGTTGTTATCTCAGTGCATACAATGCTTTGACGTAACAGTAGTATACACTTAAATTGTACTGAAAAGTCCTGACTGCAAACCTAATGGAAACACCTTTGGTTAACTTCCCTCATGATTATGAGATGACTGAAAGTTGTTTCATGCCTCTATACATCAAGACAACAAAGTTCTTATCTCAGTGCATACAATGCTTTGTCAGTACAAATAGTATACACTTCAATTTTACACCAAAGTACTTAGTGCAAACCTAATGGAAACACCTTAGGTTAACTTCCCACATGATTATGAGATAACTGAAAGTTGTTTCATGCCTCTAGACATCAAGACAAAAAAGTTGTTATCTCAGTGCATACAATGCTTTGACAATACAAAGAGTATACATTTCAATTTTACACCAAAGGACTTACTGCAAACCTAATGGAAACACCTAAGGTTAACTTCCCACATGATTCTGAAATGTCTGCAAGTTGTTTCATGCCCCTGTACATAAAGACAAAAAAGTTGATTTCTCAGAGAATAGAGTGCTTTGACATTAAAAGTATTATACATTTGAATTTTACACCAAAGTACTTAGTGCAAACCTAATGGAAACACCTTAGGTTAACTTCCCACATGATTCTGAGATGACTGAAAGTTGTTTCATGCCTCCAGACATCAAGACAAAAAAGTTGTTATCTCAGTGCATACAATGCTTTGACAATACAAAGAGTATACATTTCAATTTTACACCAAAGTACTTACTGCAAACCTAATGGAAACACCTTAGGTTAACTTCCTACATGATTCTGAAATGTCTGCAAGTTGTTTCATGCCTCTGTACATAAAGACAAAAAAGTTGATTTCTCAGAGATTAGAGTGCTTTGACATTAAAAGTATTATAGATTTGAATTTTACACCAAAGTACTTAGTGCAAACCTAATGGAAACACCCTAGTTCAACTTCCCACATGATTATGAGTAGTTTGAAAGTAGTTTCATGCCTCTGCTCATCAAGACAAAAAAGTTCTTTTCTCAGTGCTTCCAATGCTTTGACAATACAAATAGTATACATTTCAATTTTACACCAAAGAACTTACTGCAAAACTAATGGAAACACCTTAGGTTAACTTCCCACATGATTCTGAGATGACTGAAAGTTGTTTCATGCCTTTAGACATTAAGAGAAAAAAGTTGTTATCTCAGTGCATACAATGCTTTGACGTAACAGTAGTATACACTTAAATTGTACTGAAAAGTCCTGACTGCAAACCTAATGGAAACACCTTTGGTTAACTTCCCTCATGATTATGAGATGACTGAAAGTTGTTTCATGCCTCTATACATCAAGACAACAAAGTTCTTATCTCAGTGCATACAATGCTTTGTCAGTACAAATAGTATACACTTCAATTTTACACCAAAGTACTTAGTGCAAACCTAATGGAAACACCTTAGGTTAACTTCCCACATGATTATGAGATGACTGAAAGTTGTTTCATGCCTCTAGACATCAAGACAAAAAAGTTGTTATCTCAGTGCATACAATGCTTTGACAATACAAAGAGTATACATTTCAATTTTAAACCAAAGTACTTACTGCAAACCTAATGGAAACACCTAAGGTTAACTTCCCACATGATTCTGAGATGACTGAAAGTTGTTTCATGCCTCCAGACATCAAGACAAAAAAGTTGTTATCTCAGTGCATACAATGCTTTGACAATACAAAGAGTATACATTTCAATTTTACACCAAAGTACTTACTGCAAACCTAATGGAAACACCTTAGGTTAACTTCCCACATGATTCTGAGATGACTGAAAGTTGTTTCATGCCTCTATAAATCAAGACAACAAAGTTGTTATCTCAGTGCATACAATGCTTTGACAATACAAAGAGTATGCATTTCAATTTTCAACCAAAGTACTTACTGCAAACCTAATGGAAACACCTTTGGTTAACTTCCCACATGATTATGAGCAGTTTGAAAGTTGTTTCATGCCTATATACATCAAGACAAAAAAGTTCTTTTCTCAGAGCTTCCAAAGCTTTGCAATACAAATAGTATACATTTCAAGTTTACACCAAAGTACTTAGTGCAAACCTAATGGAAACACCTTACGTTAACTTCCCACATGATTCTGAGATGACTGAAAGTTGTTTCATGCCTCTAGACATCAGGACAAAAAAGTTGTTCTCTCAGTGCATACAATGCTTTGACAATACAAAGAGTATACATTTCAATTTTACACCAAAGTACTTACTGCAAACCTAATGGAAACACCTTAGGTTAACTTCCCACATGTTTCTGAGATGACTGAAAGTTGTTTCATGCCTCTAGACATCAAGACAAAAATTCTTTTCTCAGAGCTTCCAAAGCTTTGCAATACAAATAGTATACATTTCAAGTTTACACCAAAGTACTTAGTGCAAACCTAATGGAAACACCTTACGTTAACTTCCCACATGATTCTGAGATGACTGAAAGTTGTTTCATGCCTCTAGACATCAGGACAAAAAAGTTGTTCTCTCAGTGCATACAATGCTTTGACAATACAAAGAGTATACATTTCAATTTTACACCAAAGTACTTACTGCAAACCTAATGGAAACACCTTAGGTTAACTTCCCACATGTTTCTGAGATGACTGAAAGTTGTTTCATGCCTCTAGACATCAAGACAAAAAAGTTGTTATCTCAGTGCATACAATGCTTTGACAATACAAAGAGTATGCATTTCAATTTTAAACCAAAGTACTTACTGCAAACCTAATGGAAACACCTTTGGTTAACTTCCCACATGATTATGAGCAGTTTGAAAGTTGTTTCATGCCTATATACATCAAGACAAAAAAGTTCTTTTCTCAGTGCTTCCAAAGCTTTGCAATACAAATAGTATACATTTCAATTTTACACCAAAGTACTTAGTGCAAACCTAATGGAAACACCTTAGGTTAACCTCCCACATGATTCTGAGATGACTGAAAGTTGTTTCATGCCTCCAGACATCAAGACAAAAAAGTTGTTATCTCAGTGCATACAATGCTTTGACAATACAAAGAGTATACATTTCAATTTTACACCAAAGTACTTACTGCAAACCTAATGGAAACACCTTAGGTTAACTTCCTACATGATTCTGAAATGTCTGCAAGTTGTTTCATGCCTCTGTACAAGAAGACAAAAAAGTTGATTTCTCAGAGATTAGAGTGCTTTGACATTAAAAGTACTATAGATTTGAATTTTACACCAAAGTACTTAGTGCAAACCTAATGGAAACAACCTAGTTCAACTTCCCACATGATTATGAGTAGTTTCAAAGTAGTTTCATGCCTCTGCTCATCAAGACAAAAAAGTTCTTTTCTCAGTGCTTCCAATGCTTTGACAATACAAATAGTATACATTTCAATTTTACACCAAAGAACTTACTGCAAAACTAATGGAAACACCTTAGCGTAACTTCCCACATGATTCTGAGATGACTGAAAGTTGTTTCATGGCTTTAGACATTAAGACAAAAAAGTTGTTATCTCAGTGCATACAATGCTTTGACGTAACAGTAGTATACACTTAAATTGTACTGAAAAGTCCTGACTGCAAACCTAATGGAAACACCTTTGGTTAACTTCCCTCATGATTATGAGATGACTGAAAGTTGTTTCATGCCTCTATACATCAAGACAACAAAGTTCTTATCTCAGTGCATACAATGCTTTGTCAGTACAAATAGTATACACTTCAATTTTACACCAAAGTACTTAGTGCAAACCTAATGGAAACACCTTAGGTTAACTTCCCACATGATTCTGAAATGTCTGCAAGTTGTTTCATGCCCCTGTACATAAAGACAAAAAAGTTGATTTCTCAGAGAATAGAGTGCTTTGACATTAAAAGTATTATACATTTGAATTTTACACCAAAGTACTTAGTGCAAACCTAATGGAAACACCTTAGGTTAACTTCCCACATGATTCTGAGATGACTGAAAGTTGTTTCATGCCTCTAGACATCAAGACAAAAAAGTTGTTATCTCAGTGCATACAATGCTTTGACAATACAAAGAGTATGCATTTCAATTTTAAACCAAAGTACTTACTGCAAACCTAATGGAAACACCTTTGGTTAACTTCCCACATGATTATGAGCAGTTTGAAAGTTGTTTCATGCCTATATACAGCAAGACAAAAAAGTTCTTTTCTCAGTGCTTCCAAAGCTTTGCAATACAAATAGTATACATTTCAATGTTACACCAAAGTACTTAGTGCAAACCTAATGGAAACACCTTACGTTAACTTCCCACATGATTCTGAGATGACTGAAAGTTGTTTCATGCCTCCAGACATCAAGACAAAAAAGTTGTTATCTCAGTGCATACAATGCTTTGACAATACAAAGAGTATACATTTCAATTTTACACCAAAGTACTTACTGCAAACCTAATGGAAACACCTTAGGTTAACTTCCCACATGATTCTGAGATGACTGAAAGTTGTTTCATGCCTCTATAAATCAAGACAACAAAGTTGTTATCTCAGTGCATACAATGCTTTGACAATACAAAGAGTATGCATTTCAATTTTAAACCAAAGTACTTACTGCAAACCTAATGGAAACACCTTTGGTTAACTTCCCACATGATTATGAGCAGTTTGAAAGTTGTTTCATGCCTATATACATCAAGACAAAAAAGTTCTTTTCTCAGTGCTTCCAAAGCTTTGCAATACAAATAGTATACATTTCAATTTTACACCAAAGTACTTAGTGCAAACCTAATGGAAACACCTTAGGTTAACCTCCCACATGATTCTGAGATGACTGAAAGTTGTTTCATGCCTCCAGACATCAAGACAAAAAAGTTGTTATCTCAGTGCATACAATGCTTTGACAATACAAAGAGTATACATTTCAATTTTACACCAAAGTACTTACTGCAAACCTAATGGAAACACCTTAGGTTAACTTCCTACATGATTCTGAAATGTCTGCAAGTTGTTTCATGCCTCTGTACAAGAAGACAAAAAAGTTGATTTCTCAGAGATTAGAGTGCTTTGACATTAAAAGTAGTATAGATTTGAATTTTACACCAAAGTACTTAGTGCAAACCTAATGGAAACACCCTAGTTCAACTTCCCACATGATTATGAGTACTTTCAAAGTAGTTTCATGCCTCTGCTCATCAAGACAAAAAAGTTCTTTTCTCAGTGCTTCCAATGCTTTGACAATACAAATAGTATACATTTCAATTTTACACCAAAGAACTTACTGCAAAACAAATGGAAACACCTTAGCGTAACTTCCCACATGATTCTGAGATGACTGAAAGTTGTTTCATGGCTTTAGACATTAAGACAAAAAAGTTGTTATCTCAGTGCATACAATGCTTTGACGTAACAGTAGTATACACTTAAATTGTACTGAAAAGTCCTGACTGCAAACCTAATGGAAACACCTTTGGTTTACTTCCCTCATGATTCTGAGATGGCTGAAAGTTGTTTCATGCCTCTAGACATCAAGACAACGAAGTTGTTATCTCAGTGCATACAATGCTTTGTCAGTACAAATAGTATACACTTCAATTTTACACCAAAGTACTTAGTGCAAACCTAATGGAAACACCTTAGGTTAACTTCCCACATGATTCTGAGATGACTGAAAGTTGTTTCATGCCTCTGTACATAAAGAGAAAAAAGTTGATTTCTCAGAGATTAGAGTGCTTTGACATTAAAAGTATTATAGATTTGAATTTTACACCAAAGTACTTAGTGCAAACCTAATGGAAACACCCTAGTTCAGCTTCCCACATGATTATGAGTAGTTTGAAAGTAGGTTCATGCCTCTGCTCATCAAGACAAAAAAGTTCTTTTCTCAGTGCTTCCAATGCTTTGACAATACAAATAGTATACATTTCAATTTTACACCAAAGAACTTACTGCAAAACTAATGGAAACACCTTAGGATAACTTCCCACATGATTCTGAGATGACTGAAAGTTGTTTCATGCCTTTAGACATTAAGAGAAAAAAGTTGTTATCTCAGTGCATACAATGCTTTGACGTAACAGTAGTATACACTTAAATTGTACTGAAAAGTCCTGACTGCAAACCTAATGGAAACACCTTTGGTTAACTTCCCTCATGAATATGAGCAGTTTGAAAGTTTTTTCATGCCTCTATACATCAAGACAACAAAGTTCTTATCTCAGTGCATACAATGCTTTGTCAATACAAATAGTATACAATTCAATTTTACACCAAAGTACTTACTGCAAACCTAATGGAAACACCTTAGGTTAACTTCCCACATGATTCTGAGGTGACTGAAAGTTGTTTGATGCCTCTAGACATCAAGAGAAAAAAGTTGTTATCTCAGTGCATACAGTGCTTTGACAATACAAAGAGTATACATTTCAATTTTACACCACAGTACTTACTGCAAACCTAATGGAAACACCTAAGGTTAACTTCCCACATGATTCTGAAATGTCTGCTAGTTGTTTCATGCCCCTGTACATAAAGACAAAAAAGTTGATTTCTCAGAGAATAGAGTGCTTTGACATTAAAAGTATTATACATTTGAATTTTACACCAAAGTACTTAGTGCAAACCTAATGGAAACACCTTAGGTTAACTTCCCACATGATTCTGAAATGACTGAAATTTGTTTCATGCCTCTAGACATCAAGACAAAAAAGTTGTTATCTCAGTGCATACAATGCTTTGACAATACAAAGAGTATACATTTCAATTTTACACCAAAGTACTTACTGCAAACCTAATGGAAACACCTTAGGTTAACTTCCCACATGATTCTGAGATGACTGAAAGTTGTTTCATGCCTCTATAAATCAAGACAACAAAGTTGTTATCTCAGTGCATACAATGCTTTGACAATACAAAGAGTATGCATTTCAATTTTAAACCAAAGTACTTACTGCAAACCTAATGGAAACACCTTTGGTTAACTTCCCACATGATTATGAGCAGTTTGAAAGTTGTTTCATGCCTATATACATCAAGACAAAAAAGTTCTTTTCTCAGAGCTTCCAAAGCTTTGCAATACAAAGAGTATACATTTCAATTTTACACCAAAGTACTTAGTGCAAACCTAATGGAAACACCTTAGGTTAACTTCCCACATGATTCTGAGATGACTGAAAGTTGTTTCATGCCTCCAGACATCAAGACAAAAAAGTTGTTATCTCAGTGCATACAATGCTTTGACAATACAAAGAGTATACATTTCAATTTTACACCAAAGTACTTACTGCAAACCTAATGGAAACACCTTAGGTTAACTTCCCACATGATTCTGAGATGACTGAAAGTTGTTTCATGCCTCTATAAATCAAGACAACAAAGTTGTTATCTCAGTGCATACAATGCTTTGACAATACAAAGAGTATGCATTTCAATTTTAAACCAAAGTACTTACTGCAAACCTAATGGAAACACCTTTGGTTAACTTCCCACATGATTATGAGCAGTTTGAAAGTTGTTTCATGCCTATATACATCAAGACAAAAAAGTTCTTTTCTCAGAGCTTCCAAAGCTTTGCAATACAAATAGTATACATTTCAAGTTTACACCAAAGTACTTAGTGCAAACCTAATGGAAACACCTTACGTTAACTTCCCACATGATTCTGAGATGACTGAAAGTTGTTTCATGCCTCTAGACATCAGGACAAAAAAGTTGTTCTCTCAGTGCATACAATGCTTTGACAATACAAAGAGTATACATTTCAATTTTACACCAAAGTACTTACTGCAAACCTAATGGAAACACCTTAGGTTAACTTCCCACATGTTTCTGAGATGACTGAAAGTTGTTTCATGCCTCTAGACATCAAGACAAAAAAGTTGTTATCTCAGTGCATACAATGCTTTGACAATACAAAGAGTATGCATTTCAATTTTAAACCAAAGTACTTACTGCAAACCTAATGGAAACACCTTTGGTTAACTTCCCACATGATTATGAGCAGTTTGAAAGTTGTTTCATGCCTATATACATCAAGACAAAAAAGTTCTTTTCTCAGTGCTTCCAAAGCTTTGCAATACAAATAGTATACATTTCAATTTTACACCAAAGTACTTAGTGCAAACCTAATGGAAACACCTTAGGTTAACCTCCCACATGATTCTGAGATGACTGAAAGTTGTTTCATGCCTCCAGACATCAAGACAAAAAAGTTGTTATCTCAGTGCATACAATGCTTTGACAATACAAAGAGTATACATTTCAATTTTACACCAAAGTACTTACTGCAAACCTAATGGAAACACCTTAGGTTAACTTCCTACATGATTCTGAAATGTCTGCAAGTTGTTTCATGCCTCTGTACAAGAAGACAAAAAAGTTGATTTCTCAGAGATTAGAGTGCTTTGACATTAAAAGTACTATAGATTTGAATTTTACACCAAAGTACTTAGTGCAAACCTAATGGAAACACCCTAGTTCAACTTCCCACATGATTATGAGTAGTTTCAAAGTAGTTTCATGCCTCTGCTCATCAAGACAAAAAAGTTCTTTTCTCAGTGCTTCCAATGCTTTGACAATACAAATAGTATACATTTCAATTTTACACCAAAGAACTTACTGCAAAACTAATGGAAACACCTTAGCGTAACTTCCCACATGATTCTGAGATGACTGAAAGTTGTTTCATGGCTTTAGACATTAAGACAAAAAAGTTGTTATCTCAGTGCATACAATGCTTTGACGTAACAGTAGTATACACTTAAATTGTACTGAAAAGTCCTGACTGCAAACCTAATGGAAACACCTTTGGTTAACTTCCCTCATGATTATGAGATGACTGAAAGTTGTTTCATGCCTCTATACATCAAGACAACAAAGTTCTTATCTCAGTGCATACAATGCTTTGTCAGTACAAATAGTATACACTTCAATTTTACACCAAAGTACTTAGTGCAAACCTAATGGAAACACCTTAGGTTAACTTCCCACATGATTATGAGATGACTGAAAGTTGTTTCATGCCTCTAGACATCAAGACAAAAAAGTTGTTATCTCAGTGCATACAATGCTTTGACAATACAAAGAGTATACATTTCAATTTTAAACCAAAGTACTTACTGCAAACCTAATGGAAACACCTAAGGTTAACTTCCCACATGATTCTGAAATGTCTGCAAGTTGTTTCATGCCCCTGTACATAAAGACAAAAAAGTTGATTTCTCAGAGAATAGAGTGCTTTGACATTAAAAGTATTATACATTTGAATTTTACACCAAAGTACTTAGTGCAAACCTAATGGAAACACCTTAGGTTAACTTCCCACATGATTCTGAGATGACTGAAAGTTGTTTCATGCCTCTAGACATCAAGACAAAAAAGTTGTTATCTCAGTGCATACAATGCTTTGACAATACAAAGAGTATGCATTTCAATTTTAAACCAAAGTACTTACTGCAAACCTAATGGAAACACCTTTGGTTAACTTCCCACATGATTATGAGCAGTTTGAAAGTTGTTTCATGCCTATATACAGCAAGACAAAAAAGTTCTTTTCTCAGTGCTTCCAAAGCTTTGCAATACAAATAGTATACATTTCAATGTTACACCAAAGTACTTAGTGCAAACCTAATGGAAACACCTTACGTTAACTTCCCACATGATTCTGAGATGACTGAAAGTTGTTTCATGCCTCCAGACATCAAGACAAAAAAGTTGTTATCTCAGTGCATACAATGCTTTGACAATACAAAGAGTATACATTTCAATTTTACACCAAAGTACTTACTGCAAACCTAATGGAAACACGTTAGGTTAACTTCCTACATGATTCTGAAATGTCTGCAAGTTGTTTCATGCCTCTGTACATAAAGACAAAAAAGTTGATTTCTCAGAGATTAGAGCGCTTTGACATTAAAAGTATTATAGATTTGAATTTTACACCAAAGTACTTAGTGCAAACCTAATGGAAACACCCTAGTTCAACTTCCCACATGATTATGAGTAGTTTGAAAGTAGTTTCATGCCTCTGCTCATCAAGACAAAAAAGTTCTTTTCTCAGTGCTTCCAATGCTTTGACAATACAAATAGTATACATTTCAATTTTACACCAAAGAACTTACTGCAAAACTAATGGAAACACCTTAGGTTAACTTCCCACATGATTCTGAGATGACTGAAAGTTGTTTCATGCCTTTAGACATTAAGAGAAAAAAGTTGTTATCTCAGTGCATACAATGCTTTGACGTAACAGTAGTATACACTTAAATTGTACTGAAAAGTCCTGACTGCAAACCTAATGGAAACACCTTTGGTTAACTTCCCTCATGATTATGAGATGACTGAAAGTTGTTTCATGCCTCTATACATCAAGACAACAAAGTTCTTATCTCAGTGCATACAATGCTTTGTCAGTACAAATAGTATACACTTCAATTTTACACCAAAGTACTTAGTGCAAACCTAATGGAAACACCTTAGGTTAACTTCCCACATGATTATGAGATGACTGAAAGTTGTTTCATGCCTCTAGACATCAAGACAAAAAAGTTGTGATCTCAGTGTATACAATGCTTTGACAATACAAAGAGTATACATTTCAATTTTACACCAAAGGACTTACTGCAAACCTAATGGAAACACCTAAGGTTAACTTCCCACATGATTCTGAAATGTCTGCAAGTTGTTTCATGCCCCTGTACATAAAGACAAAAAAGTTGATTTCTCAGAGAATAGAGTGCTTTGACATTAAAAGTATTATACATTTGAATTTTACACCAAAGTACTTAGTGCAAACCTAATGGAAACACCTTAGGTTAACTTCCCACATGATTCTGAGATGACTGAAAGTTGTTTCATGCCTCCAGACATCAAGACAAAAAAGTTGTTATCTCAGTGCATACAATGCTTTGACAATACAAAGAGTATACATTTCAATTTTACACCAAAGTACTTACTGCAAACCTAATGGAAACACCTTAGGTTAACTTCCTACATGATTCTGAAATGTCTGCAAGTTGTTTCATGCCTCTGTACATAAAGACAAAAAAGTTGATTTCTCAGAGATTAGAGTGCTTTGACATTAAAAGTATTATAGATTTGAATTTTACACCAAAGTACTTAGTGCAAACCTAATGGAAACACCCTAGTTCAACTTCCCACATGATTATGAGTAGTTTGAAAGTAGTTTCATGCCTCTGCTCATCAAGACAAAAAAGTTCTTTTCTCAGTGCTTCCAATGCTTTGACAATACAAATAGTATACATTTCAATTTTACACCAAAGAACTTACTGCAAAACTAATGGAAACACCTTAGGTTAACTTCCCACATGATTCTGAGATGACTGAAAGTTGTTTCATGCCTTTAGACATTAAGAGAAAAAAGTTGTTATCTCAGTGCATACAATGCTTTGACGTAACAGTAGTATACACTTAAATTGTACTGAAAAGTCCTGACTGCAAACCTAATGGAAACACCTTTGGTTAACTTCCCTCATGATTATGAGATGACTGAAAGTTGTTTCATGCCTCTATACATCAAGACAACAAAGTTCTTATCTCAGTGCATACAATGCTTTGTCAGTACAAATAGTATACACTTCAATTTTACACCAAAGTACTTAGTGCAAACCTAATGGAAACACCTTAGGTTAACTTCCCACATGATTATGAGATAACTGAAAGTTGTTTCATGCCTCTAGACATCAAGACAAAAAAGTTGTTATCTCAGTGCATACAATGCTTTGACAATACAAAGAGTATACATTTCAATTTTACACCAAAGGACTTACTGCAAACCTAATGGAAACACCTAAGGTTAACTTCCCACATGATTCTGAAATGTCTGCAAGTTGTTTCATGCCCCTGTACATAAAGACAAAAAAGTTGATTTCTCAGAGAATAGAGTGCTTTGACATTAAAAGTATTATACATTTGAATTTTACACCAAAGTACTTAGTGCAAACCTAATGGAAACACCTTAGGTTAACTTCCCACATGATTCTGAGATGACTGAAAGTTGTTTCATGCCTCCAGACATCAAGACAAAAAAGTTGTTATCTCAGTGCATACAATGCTTTGACAATACAAAGAGTATACATTTCAATTTTACACCAAAGTACTTACTGCAAACCTAATGGAAACACCTTAGGTTAACTTCCTACATGATTCTGAAATGTCTGCAAGTTGTTTCATGCCTCTGTACATAAAGACAAAAAAGTTGATTTCTCAGAGATTAGAGTGCTTTGACATTAAAAGTATTATAGATTTGAATTTTACACCAAAGTACTTAGTGCAAACCTAATGGAAACACCCTAGTTCAACTTCCCACATGATTATGAGTAGTTTGAAAGTAGTTTCATGCCTCTGCTCATCAAGACAAAAAAGTTCTTTTCTCAGTGCTTCCAATGCTTTGACAATACAAATAGTATACATTTCAATTTTACACCAAAGAACTTACTGCAAAACTAATGGAAACACCTTAGGTTAACTTCCCACATGATTCTGAGATGACTGAAAGTTGTTTCATGCCTTTAGACATTAAGAGAAAAAAGTTGTTATCTCAGTGCATACAATGCTTTGACGTAACAGTAGTATACACTTAAATTGTACTGAAAAGTCCTGACTGCAAACCTAATGGAAACACCTTTGGTTAACTTCCCTCATGATTATGAGATGACTGAAAGTTGTTTCATGCCTCTATACATCAAGACAACAAAGTTCTTATCTCAGTGCATACAATGCTTTGTCAGTACAAATAGTATACACTTCAATTTTACACCAAAGTACTTAGTGCAAACCTAATGGAAACACCTTAGGTTAACTTCCCACATGATTATGAGATGACTGAAAGTTGTTTCATGCCTCTAGACATCAAGACAAAAAAGTTGTTATCTCAGTGCATACAATGCTTTGACAATACAAAGAGTATACATTTCAATTTTAAACCAAAGTACTTACTGCAAACCTAATGGAAACACCTAAGGTTAACTTCCCACATGATTCTGAAATGTCTGCAAGTTGTTTCATGCCCCTGTACATAAAGACAAAAAAGTTGATTTCTCAGAGAATAGAGTGCTTTGACATTAAAAGTATTATACATTTGAATTTTACACCAAAGTACTTAGTGCAAACCTAATGGAAACACCTTAGGTTAACTTCCCACATGATTCTGAGATGACTGAAAGTTGTTTCATGCCTCTAGACATCAAGACAAAAAAGTTATCTCAGTGCATACAATGCTTTGACAATACAAAGAGTATACATTTCAATTTTACACCAAAGTACTTAGTGCAAACCTAATGGAAACACCTTAGGTTAACTTCCCACATGATTCTGAGATGACTGAAAGTTGTTTCATGCCTCCAGACATCAAGACAAAAAAGTTGTTATCTCAGTGCATACAATGCTTTGACAATACAAAGAGTATACATTTCAATTTTACACCAAAGTACTTACTGCAAACCTAATGGAAACACCTTAGGTTAACTTCCCACATGATTCTGAGATGACTGAAAGTTGTTTCATGCCTCTATAAATCAAGACAACAAAGTTGTTATCTCAGTGCATACAATGCTTTGACAATACAAAGAGTATGCATTTCAATTTTAAACCAAAGTACTTACTGCAAACCTAATGGAAACACCTTTGGTTAACTTCCCACATGATTATGAGCAGTTTGAAAGTTGTTTCATGCCTATATACATCAAGACAAAAAAGTTCTTTTCTCAGAGCTTCCAAAGCTTTGCAATACAAATAGTATACATTTCAAGTTTACACCAAAGTACTTAGTGCAAACCTAATGGAAACACCTTACGTTAACTTCCCACATGATTCTGAGATGACTGAAAGTTGTTTCATGCCTCTAGACATCAGGACAAAAAAGTTGTTCTCTCAGTGCATACAATGCTTTGACAATACAAAGAGTATACATTTCAATTTTACACCAAAGTACTTACTGCAAACCTAATGGAAACACCTTAGGTTAACTTCCCACATGTTTCTGAGATGACTGAAAGTTGTTTCATGCCTCTAGACATCAAGACAAAAAAGTTGTTATCTCAGTGCATACAATGCTTTGACAATACAAAGAGTATGCATTTCAATTTTAAACCAAAGTACTTACTGCAAACCTAATGGAAACACCTTTGGTTAACTTCCCACATGATTATGAGCAGTTTGAAAGTTGTTTCATGCCTATATACATCAAGACAAAAAAGTTCTTTTCTCAGTGCTTCCAAAGCTTTGCAATACAAATAGTATACATTTCAATTTTACACCAAAGTACTTAGTGCAAACCTAATGGAAACACCTTAGGTTAACCTCCCACATGATTCTGAGATGACTGAAAGTTGTTTCATGCCTCCAGACATCAAGACAAAAAAGTTGTTATCTCAGTGCATACAATGCTTTGACAATACAAAGAGTATACATTTCAATTTTACACCAAAGTACTTACTGCAAACCTAATGGAAACACCTTAGGTTAACTTCCTACATGATTCTGAAATGTCTGCAAGTTGTTTCATGCCTCTGTACAAGAAGACAAAAAAGTTGATTTCTCAGAGATTAGAGTGCTTTGACATTAAAAGTACTATAGATTTGAATTTTACACCAAAGTACTTAGTGCAAACCTAATGGAAACACCCTAGTTCAACTTCCCACATGATTATGAGTAGTTTCAAAGTAGTTTCATGCCTCTGCTCATCAAGACAAAAAAGTTCTTTTCTCAGTGCTTCCAATGCTTTGACAATACAAATAGTATACATTTCAATTTTACACCAAAGAACTTACTGCAAAACTAATGGAAACACCTTAGCGTAACTTCCCACATGATTCTGAGATGACTGAAAGTTGTTTCATGGCTTTAGACATTAAGACAAAAAAGTTGTTATCTCAGTGCATACAATGCTTTGACGTAACAGTAGTATACACTTAAATTGTACTGAAAAGTCCTGACTGCAAACCTAATGGAAACACCTTTGGTTAACTTCCCTCATGATTATGAGATGACTGAAAGTTGTTTCATGCCTCTATACATCAAGACAACAAAGTTCTTATCTCAGTGCATACAATGCTTTGTCAGTACAAATAGTATACACTTCAATTTTACACCAAAGTACTTAGTGCAAACCTAATGGAAACACCTTAGGTTAACTTCCCACATGATTATGAGATGACTGAAAGTTGTTTCATGCCTCTAGACATCAAGACAAAAAAGTTGTTATCTCAGTGCATACAATGCTTTGACAATACAAAGAGTATACATTTCAATTTTAAACCAAAGTACTTACTGCAAACCTAATGGAAACACCTAAGGTTAACTTCCCACATGATTCTGAAATGTCTGCAAGTTGTTTCATGCCCCTGTACATAAAGACAAAAAAGTTGATTTCTCAGAGAATAGAGTGCTTTGACATTAAAAGTATTATACATTTGAATTTTACACCAAAGTACTTAGTGCAAACCTAATGGAAACACCTTAGGTTAACTTCCCACATGATTCTGAGATGACTGAAAGTTGTTTCATGCCTCTAGACATCAAGACAAAAAAGTTGTTATCTCAGTGCATACAATGCTTTGACAATACAAAGAGTATGCATTTCAATTTTAAACCAAAGTACTTACTGCAAACCTAATGGAAACACCTTTGGTTATCTTCCCACATGATTATGAGCAGTTTGAAAGTTGTTTCATGCCTATATACAGCAAGACAAAAAAGTTCTTTTCTCAGTGCTTCCAAAGCTTTGCAATACAAATAGTATACATTTCAATGTTACACCAAAGTACTTAGTGCAAACCTAATGGAAACACCTTACGTTAACTTCCCACATGATTCTGAGATGACTGAAAGTTGTTTCATGCCTCCAGACATCAAGACAAAAAAGTTGTTATCTCAGTGCATACAATGCTTTGACAATACAAATAGTATACACTTCAATTTTACACCAAAGTACTTAGTGCAAACCTAATGGAAACACCTTAGGTTAACTTCCCACATGATTATGAGATGACTGAAAGTTGTTTCATGCCTCTAGACATCAAGACAAAAAAGTTGTTATCTCAGTGCATACAATGCTTTGACAATACAAAGAGTATACATTTCAATTTTAAACCAAAGTACTTACTGCAAACCTAATGGAAACACCTAAGGTTAACTTCCCACATGATTCTGAAATGTCTGCAAGTTGTTTCATGCCCCTGTACATAAAGACAAAAAAGTTGATTTCTCAGAGAATAGAGTGCTTTGACATTAAAAGTATTATACATTTGAATTTTACACCAAAGTACTTAGTGCAAACCTAATGGAAACACCTTAGGTTAACTTCCCACATGATTCTGAGATGACTGAAAGTTGTTTCATGCCTCTAGACATCAAGACAAAAAAGTTGTTATCTCAGTGCATACAATGCTTTGACAATACAAAGAGTATGCATTTCAATTTTAAACCAAAGTACTTACTGCAAACCTAATGGAAACACCTTTGGTTAACTTCCCACATGATTATGAGCAGTTTGAAAGTTGTTTCATGCCTATATACAGCAAGACAAAAAAGTTCTTTTCTCAGTGCTTCCAAAGCTTTGCAATACAAATAGTATACATTTCAATGTTACACCAAAGTACTTAGTGCAAACCTAATGGAAACACCTTACGTTAACTTCCCACATGATTCTGAGATGACTGAAAGTTGTTTCATGCCTCCAGACATCAAGACAAAAAAGTTGTTATCTCAGTGCATACAATGCTTTGACAATACAAAGAGTATACATTTCAATTTTACACCAAAGTACTTACTGCAAACCTAATGGAAACACGTTAGGTTAACTTCCTACATGATTCTGAAATGTCTGCAAGTTGTTTCATGCCTCTGTACATAAAGACAAAAAAGTTGATTTCTCAGAGATTAGAGTGCTTTGACATTAAAAGTATTATAGATTTGAATTTTACACCAAAGTACTTAGTGCAAACCTAATGGAAACACCCTAGTTCAACTTCCCACATGATTATGAGTAGTTTGAAAGTAGTTTCATGCCTCTGCTCATCAAGACAAAAAAGTTCTTTTCTCAGTGCTTCCAATGCTTTGACAATACAAATAGTATACATTTCAATTTTACACCAAAGAACTTACTGCAAAACTAATGGAAACACCTTAGGTTAACTTCCCACATGATTCTGAGATGACTGAAAGTTGTTTCATGCCTTTAGACATTAAGAGAAAAAAGTTGTTATCTCAGTGCATACAATGCTTTGACGTAACAGTAGTATACACTTAAATTGTACTGAAAAGTCCTGACTGCAAACCTAATGGAAACACCTTTGGTTAACTTCCCTCATGATTATGAGATGACTGAAAGTTGTTTCATGCCTCTATACATCAAGACAACAAAGTTCTTATCTCAGTGCATACAATGCTTTGTCAGTACAAATAGTATACACTTCAATTTTACACCAAAGTACTTAGTGCAAACCTAATGGAAACACCTTAGGTTAACTTCCCACATGATTATGAGATGACTGAAAGTTGTTTCATGCCTCTAGACATCAAGACAAAAAAGTTGTGATCTCAGTGTATACAATGCTTTGACAATACAAAGAGTATACATTTCAATTTTACACCAAAGGACTTACTGCAAACCTAATGGAAACACCTAAGGTTAACTTCCCACATGATTCTGAAATGTCTGCAAGTTGTTTCATGCCCCTGTACATAAAGACAAAAAAGTTGATTTCTCAGAGAATAGAGTGCTTTGACATTAAAAGTATTATACATTTGAATTTTACACCAAAGTACTTAGTGCAAACCTAATGGAAACACCTTAGGTTAACTTCCCACATGATTCTGAGATGACTGAAAGTTGTTTCATGCCTCCAGACATCAAGACAAAAAAGTTGTTATCTCAGTGCATACAATGCTTTGACAATACAAAGAGTATACATTTCAATTTTACACCAAAGTACTTACTGCAAACCTAATGGAAACACCTTAGGTTAACTTCCTACATGATTCTGAAATGTCTGCAAGTTGTTTCATGCCTCTGTACATAAAGACAAAAAAGTTGATTTCTCAGAGATTAGAGTGCTTTGACATTAAAAGTATTATAGATTTGAATTTTACACCAAAGTACTTAGTGCAAACCTAATGGAAACACCCTAGTTCAACTTCCCACATGATTATGAGTAGTTTGAAAGTAGTTTCATGCCTCTGCTCATCAAGACAAAAAAGTTCTTTTCTCAGTGCTTCCAATGCTTTGACAATACAAATAGTATACATTTCAATTTTACACCAAAGAACTTACTGCAAAACTAATGGAAACACCTTAGGTTAACTTCCCACATGATTCTGAGATGACTGAAAGTTGTTTCATGCCTTTAGACATTAAGAGAAAAAAGTTGTTATCTCAGTGCATACAATGCTTTGACGTAACAGTAGTATACACTTAAATTGTACTGAAAAGTCCTGACTGCAAACCTAATGGAAACACCTTTGGTTAACTTCCCTCATGATTATGAGATGACTGAAAGTTGTTTCATGCCTCTATACATCAAGACAACAAAGTTCTTATCTCAGTGCATACAATGCTTTGTCAGTACAAATAGTATACAATTTAAATTTTACACCAAAGTACTTAGTGCAAACCTAATGGAAACACCTTAGGTTAACTTCCCACATGATTATGAGATAACTGAAAGTTGTTTCATGCCTCTAGACATCAAGACAAAAAAGTTGTTATCTCAGTGCATACAATGCTTTGACAATACAAAGAGTATACATTTCAATTTTACAACAAAGGACTTACTGCAAACCTAATGGAAACACCTAAGGTTAACTTCCCACATGATTCTGAAATGTCTGCAAGTTGTTTCATGCCCCCTGTACATAAAGACAAAAAGTTGATTTCTCAGAGAATAGAGTGCTTTGACATTAAAAGTATTATACATTTGAATTTTACACCAAAGTACTTAGTGCAAACCTAATGGAAACACCTTAGGTTAACTTCCCACATGATTCTGAGATGACTGAAAGTTGTTTCATGCCTCCAGACATCAAGACAAAAAAGTTGTTATCTCAGTGCATACAATGCTTTGACAATACAAAGAGTATACATTTCAATTTTACACCAAAGTACTTACTGCAAACCTAATGGAAACACCTTAGGTTAACTTCCTACATGATTCTGAAATGTCTGCAAGTTGTTTCATGCCTCTGTACATAAAGACAAAAAAGTTGATTTCTCAGAGATTAGAGTGCTTTGACATTAAAAGTATTATAGAATTTGAATTTTACACCAAAGTACTTAGTGCAAACCTAATGGAAACACCCTAGTTCAACTTCCCACATGATTATGAGTAGTTTGAAAGTAGTTTCATGCCTCTGCTCATCAAGACAAAAAAGTTCTTTTCTCAGTGCTTCCAATGCTTTGACAATACAAATAGTATACATTTCAATTTTACACCAAAGAACTTACTGCAAAACTAATGGAAACACCTTAGGTTAACTTCCCACATGATTCTGAGATGACTGAAAGTTGTTTCATGCCTTTAGACATTAAGAGAAAAAAGTTGTTATCTCAGTGCATACAATGCTTTGACGTAACAGTAGTATACACTTAAATTGTACTGAAAAGTCCTGACTGCAAACCTAATGGAAACACCTTTGGTTAACTTCCCTCATGATTATGAGATGACTGAAAGTTGTTTCATGCCTCTATACATCAAGACAACAAAGTTCTTATCTCAGTGCATACAATGCTTTGTCAGTACAAATAGTATACACTTCAATTTTACACCAAAGTACTTAGTGCAAACCTAATGGAAACACCTTAGGTTAACTTCCCACATGATTATGAGATGACTGAAAGTTGTTTCATGCCTCTAGACATCAAGACAAAAAAGTTGTTATCTCAGTGCATACAATGCTTTGACAATACAAAGAGTATACATTTCAATTTTAAACCAAAGTAACTTACTGCAAACCTAATGGAAACACCTAAGGTTAACTTCCCACATGATTCTGAAATGTCTGCAAGTTGTTTCATGCCCCTGTACATAAAGACAAAAAAGTTGATTTCTCAGAGAATAGAGTGCTTTGACATTAAAAGTATTATACATTTGAATTTTACACCAAAGTACTTAGTGCAAAACCTAATGGAAACACCTTAGGTTAACTTCCCACATGATTCTGAGATGACTGAAATTGTTTCATGCCTCTAGACATCAAGACAAAAAAGTTATCTCAGTGCATACAATGCTTTGACAATACAAAGAGTATACATTTCAATTTTACACCAAAGTACTTAGTGCAAACCTAATGGAAACACCTTAGGTTAACTTCCCACATGATTCTGAGATGACTGAAAGTTGTTTCATGCCTCCAGACATCAAGACAAAAAAGTTGTTATCTCAGTGCATACAATGCTTTGACAATACAAAGAGTATACATTTCAATTTTACACCAAAGTACTTACTGCAAACCTAATGGAAACACCTTAGGTTAACTTCCCACATGATTCTGAGATGACTGAAAGTTGTTTCATGCCTCTATAAATCAAGACAACAAAGTTGTTATCTCAGTGCATACAATGCTTTGACAATACAAAGAGTATGCATTTCAATTTTAAACCAAAGTACTTACTGCAAACCTAATGGAAACACCTTTGGTTAACTTCCCACATGATTATGAGCAGTTTGAAAGTTGTTTCATGCCTATATACATCAAGACAAAAAAGTTCTTTTCTCAGAGCTTCCAAAGCTTTGCAATACAAATAGTATACATTTCAAGTTTACACCAAAGTACTTAGTGCAAACCTAATGGAAACACCTTACGTTAACTTCCCACATGATTCTGAGATGACTGAAAGTTGTTTCATGCCTCTAGACATCAGGACAAAAAAGTTGTTCTCTCAGTGCATACAATGCTTTGACAATACAAAGAGTATACATTTCAATTTTACACCAAAGTACTTACTGCAAACCTAATGGAAACACCTTAGGTTAACTTCCCACATGTTTCTGAGATGACTGAAAGTTGTTTCATGCCTCTAGACATCAAGACAAAAAAGTTGTTATCTCAGTGCATACAATGCTTTGACAATACAAAGAGTATGCATTTCAATTTTAAACCAAAGTACTTACTGCAAACCTAATGGAAACACCTTTGGTTAACTTCCCACATGATTATGAGCAGTTTGAAAGTTGTTTCATGCCTATATACATCAAGACAAAAAAGTTCTTTTCTCAGTGCTTCCAAAGCTTTGCAATACAAATAGTATACATTTCAATTTTACACCAAAGTACTTAGTGCAAACCTAATGGAAACACCTTAGGTTAACCTCCCACATGATTCTGAGATGACTGAAAGTTGTTTCATGCCTCCAGACATCAAGACAAAAAAGTTGTTATCTCAGTGCATACAATGCTTTGACAATACAAAGAGTATACATTTCAATTTTACACCAAAGTACTTACTGCAAACCTAATGGAAACACCTTAGGTTAACTTCCTACATGATTCTGAAATGTCTGCAAGTTGTTTCATGCCTCTGTACAAGAAGACAAAAAAGTTGATTTCTCAGAGATTAGAGTGCTTTGACATTAAAAGTACTATAGATTTGAATTTTACACCAAAGTACTTAGTGCAAACCTAATGGAAACACCCTAGTTCAACTTCCCACATGATTATGAGTAGTTTCAAAGTAGTTTCATGCCTCTGCTCATCAAGACAAAAAAGTTCTTTTCTCAGTGCTTCCAATGCTTTGACAATACAAATAGTATACATTTCAATTTTACACCAAAGAACTTACTGCAAAACTAATGGAAACACCTTAGCGTAACTTCCCACATGATTCTGAGATGACTGAAAGTTGTTTCATGGCTTTAGACATTAAGACAAAAAAGTTGTTATCTCAGTGCATACAATGCTTTGACGTAACAGTAGTATACACTTAAATTGTACTGAAAAGTCCTGACTGCAAACCTAATGGAAACACCTTTGGTTAACTTCCCTCATGATTATGAGATGACTGAAAGTTGTTTCATGCCTCTATACATCAAGACAACAAAGTTCTTATCTCAGTGCATACAATGCTTTGTCAGTACAAATAGTATACACTTCAATTTTACACCAAAGTACTTAGTGCAAACCTAATGGAAACACCTTAGGTTAACTTCCCACATGATTATGAGATGACTGAAAGTTGTTTCATGCCTCTAGACATCAAGACAAAAAAGTTGTTATCTCAGTGCATACAATGCTTTGACAATACAAAGAGTATACATTTCAATTTTAAACCAAAGTACTTACTGCAAACCTAATGGAAACACCTAAGGTTAACTTCCCACATGATTCTGAAATGTCTGCAAGTTGTTTCATGCCCCTGTACATAAAGACAAAAAAGTTGATTTCTCAGAGAATAGAGTGCTTTGACATTAAAAGTATTATACATTTGAATTTTACACCAAAGTACTTAGTGCAAACCTAATGGAAACACCTTAGGTTAACTTCCCACATGATTCTGAGATGACTGAAAGTTGTTTCATGCCTCTAGACATCAAGACAAAAAAGTTGTTATCTCAGTGCATACAATGCTTTGACAATACAAAGAGTATGCATTTCAATTTTAAACCAAAGTACTTACTGCAAACCTAATGGAAACACCTTTGGTTATCTTCCCACATGATTATGAGCAGTTTGAAAGTTGTTTCATGCCTATATACAGCAAGACAAAAAAGTTCTTTTCTCAGTGCTTCCAAAGCTTTGCAATACAAATAGTATACATTTCAATGTTACACCAAAGTACTTAGTGCAAACCTAATGGAAACACCTTACGTTAACTTCCCACATGATTCTGAGATGACTGAAAGTTGTTTCATGCCTCCAGACATCAAGACAAAAAAGTTGTTATCTCAGTGCATACAATGCTTTGACAATACAAAGAGTATACATTTCAATTTTACACCAAAGTACTTACTGCAAACCTAATGGAAACACCTTAGGTTAACTTCCCACATGATTCTGAGATGACTGAAAGTTGTTTCATGCCTCTATAAATCAAGACAACAAAGTTGTTATCTCAGTGCATACAATGCTTTGACAATACAAAGAGTATGCATTTCAATTTTAAACCAAAGTACTTACTGCAAACCTAATGGAAACACCTTTGGTTAACTTCCCACATGATTATGAGCAGTTTGAAAGTTGTTTCATGCCTATATACATCAAGACAAAAAAGTTCTTTTCTCAGTGCTTCCAAAGCTTTGCAATACAAATAGTATACATTTCAATTTTACACCAAAGTACTTAGTGCAAACCTAATGGAAACACCTTAGGTTAACCTCCCACATGATTCTGAGATGACTGAAAGTTGTTTCATGCCTCCAGACATCAAGACAAAAAAGTTGTTATCTCAGTGCATACAATGCTTTGACAATACAAAGAGTATACATTTCAATTTTACACCAAAGTACTTACTGCAAACCTAATGGAAACACCTTAGGTTAACTTCCTACATGATTCTGAAATGTCTGCAAGTTGTTTCATGCCTCTGTACAAGAAGACAAAAAAGTTGATTTCTCAGAGATTAGAGTGCTTTGACATTAAAAGTAGTATAGATTTGAATTTTACACCAAAGTACTTAGTGCAAACCTAATGGAAACACCCTAGTTCAACTTCCCACATGATTATGAGTACTTTCAAAGTAGTTTCATGCCTCTGCTCATCAAGACAAAAAAGTTCTTTTCTCAGTGCTTCCAATGCTTTGACAATACAAATAGTATACATTTCAATTTTACACCAAAGAACTTACTGCAAAACTAATGGAAACACCTTAGGTTAACTTCCCACATGATTCTGAGATGACTGAAAGTTGTTTCATGCCTTTAGACATTAAGAGAAAAAAGTTGTTATCTCAGTGCATACAATGCTTTGACGTAACAGTAGTATACACTTAAATTGTACTGAAAAGTCCTGACTGCAAACCTAATGGAAACACCTTTGGTTAACTTCCCTCATGATTATGAGATGACTGAAAGTTGTTTCATGCCTCTATACATCAAGACAACAAAGTTCTTATCTCAGTGCATACAATGCTTTGTCAGTACAAATTGTATACACTTCAATTTTACACCAAAGTACTTAGTGCAAACCTAATGGAAACACCTTAGAAAACTTCCCACATGATTATGAGATGACTGAAAGTTGTTTCATGCCTCTAGACATCAAGACAAAAAAGTTGTGATCTCAGTGTATACAATGCTTTGACAATACAAAGAGTATACATTTCAATTTTACACCAAAGGACTTACTGCAAACCTAATGGAAACACCTAAGGTTAACTTCCCACATGATTCTGAAATGTCTGCAAGTTGTTTCATGCCCCTGTACATAAAGACAAAAAAGTTGATTTCTCAGAGAATAGAGTGCTTTGACATTAAAAGTATTATACATTTGAATTTTACACCAAAGTACTTAGTGCAAACCTAATGGAAACACCTTAGGTTAACTTCCCACATGATTCTGAGATGACTGAAAGTTGTTTCATGCCTCCAGACATCAAGACAAAAAAGTTGTTATCTCAGTGCATACAATGCTTTGACAATACAAAGAGTATACATTTCAATTTTACACCAAAGTACTTACTGCAAACCTAATGGAAACACCTTAGGTTAACTTCCTACATGATTCTGAAATGTCTGCAAGTTGTTTCATGCCTCTGTACATAAAGACAAAAAAGTTGATTTCTCAGAGATTAGAGTGCTTTGACATTAAAGTATTATAGATTTGAATTTTACACCAAAGTACTTAGTGCAAACCTAATGGAAACACCCTAGTTCAACTTCCCACATGATTATGAGTAGTTTGAAGTAGTTTCATGCCTCTGCTCATCAAGACAAAAAAGTTCTTTTCTCAGTGCTTCCAATGCTTTGACAATACAAATAGTATACATTTCAATTTTACACCAAAGAACTTACTGCAAAACTAATGGAAACACCTTAGGTTAACTTCCCACATGATTCTGAGATGACTGAAAGTTGTTTCATGCCTTTAGACATTAAGAGAAAAAAGTTGTTATCTCAGTGCATACAATGCTTTGACGTAACAGTAGTATACACTTAAATTGTACTGAAAAGTCCTGACTGCAAACCTAATGGAAACACCTTTGGTTAACTTCCCTCATGATTATGAGATGACTGAAAGTTGTTTCATGCCTCTATACATCAAGACAACAAAGGTTCTTATCTCAGTGCATACAATGCTTTGTCAGTACAAATAGTATACACTTCAATTTTACACCAAAGTACTTAGTGCAAACCTAATGGAAACACCTTAGGTTAACTTCCCACATGATTATGAGATAACTGAAAGTTGTTTCATGCCTCTAGACATCAAGACAAAAAAGTTGTTATCTCAGTGCATACAATGCTTTGACAATACAAAGAGTATACATTTCAATTTTACACCAAAGGACTTACTGCAAACCTAATGGAAACACCTAAGGTTAACTTCCCACATGATTCTGAAATGTCTGCAAGTTGTTTCATGCCCCTGTACATAAAGACAAAAAAGTTGATTTCTCAGAGAATAGAGTGCTTTGACATTAAAAGTATTATACATTTGAATTTTACACCAAAGTACTTAGTGCAAACCTAATGGAAACACCTTAGGTTAACTTCCCACATGATTCTGAGATGACTGAAAGTTGTTTCATGCCTCCAGACATCAAGACAAAAAAGTTGTTATCTCAGTGCATACAATGCTTTGACAATACAAAGAGTATACATTTCAATTTTACACCAAAGTACTTACTGCAAACCTAATGGAAACACCTTAGGTTAACTTCCTACATGATTCTGAAATGTCTGCAAGTTGTTTCATGCCTCTGTACATAAAGACAAAAAAGTTGATTTCTCAGAGATTAGAGTGCTTTGACATTAAAAGTATTATAGATTTGAATTTTACACCAAAGTACTTAGTGCAAACCTAATGGAAACACCCTAGTTCAACTTCCCACATGATTATGAGTAGTTTGAAAGTAGTTTCATGCCTCTGCTCATCAAGACAAAAAAGTTCTTTTCTCAGTGCTTCCAATGCTTTGACAATACAAATAGTATACATTTCAATTTTACACCAAAGAACTTACTGCAAAACTAATGGAAACACCTTAGGTTAACTTCCCACATGATTCTGAGATGACTGAAAGTTGTTTCATGCCTTTAGACATTAAGAGAAAAAAGTTGTTATCTCAGTGCATACAATGCTTTGACGTAACAGTAGTATACACTTAAATTGTACTGAAAAGTCCTGACTGCAAACCTAATGGAAACACCTTTGGTTAACTTCCCTCATGATTATGAGATGACTGAAAGTTGTTTCATGCCTCTATACATCAAGACAACAAAGTTCTTATCTCAGTGCATACAATGCTTTGTCAGTACAAATAGTATACACTTCAATTTTACACCAAAGTACTTAGTGCAAACCTAATGGAAACACCTTAGGTTAACTTCCCACATGATTATGAGATGACTGAAAGTTGTTTCATGCCTCTAGACATCAAGACAAAAAAGTTGTTATCTCAGTGCATACAATGCTTTGACAATACAAAGAGTATACATTTCAATTTTAAACCAAAGTACTTACTGCAAACCTAATGGAAACACCTAAGGTTAACTTCCCACATGATTCTGAAATGTCTGCAAGTTGTTTCATGCCCCTGTACATAAAGACAAAAAAGTTGATTTCTCAGAGAATAGAGTGCTTTGACATTAAAAGTATTATACATTTGAATTTTACACCAAAGTACTTAGTGCAAACCTAATGGAAACACCTTAGGTTAACTTCCCACATGATTCTGAGATGACTGAAAGTTGTTTCATGCCTCTAGACATCAAGACAAAAAAGTTATCTCAGTGCATACAATGCTTTGACAATACAAAGAGTATACATTTCAATTTTACACCAAAGTACTTAGTGCAAACCTAATGGAAACACCTTAGGTTAACTTCCCACATGATTCTGAGATGACTGAAAGTTGTTTCATGCCTCCAGACATCAAGACAAAAAAGTTGTTATCTCAGTGCATACAATGCTTTGACAATACAAAGAGTATACATTTCAATTTTACACCAAAGTACTTACTGCAAACCTAATGGAAACACCTTAGGTTAACTTCCCACATGATTCTGAGATGACTGAAAGTTGTTTCATGCCTCTATAAATCAAGACAACAAAGTTGTTATCTCAGTGCATACAATGCTTTGACAATACAAAGAGTATGCATTTCAATTTTAAACCAAAGTACTTACTGCAAACCTAATGGAAACACCTTTGGTTAACTTCCCACATGATTATGAGCAGTTTGAAAGTTGTTTCATGCCTATATACATCAAGACAAAAAAGTTCTTTTCTCAGAGCTTCCAAAGCTTTGCAATACAAATAGTATACATTTCAAGTTTACACCAAAGTACTTAGTGCAAACCTAATGGAAACACCTTACGTTAACTTCCCACATGATTCTGAGATGACTGAAAGTTGTTTCATGCCTCTAGACATCAGGACAAAAAAGTTGTTCTCTCAGTGCATACAATGCTTTGACAATACAAAGAGTATACATTTCAATTTTACACCAAAGTACTTACTGCAAACCTAATGGAAACACCTTAGGTTAACTTCCCACATGTTTCTGAGATGACTGAAAGTTGTTTCATGCCTCTAGACATCAAGACAAAAAAGTTGTTATCTCAGTGCATACAATGCTTTGACAATACAAAGAGTATGCATTTCAATTTTAAACCAAAGTACTTACTGCAAACCTAATGGAAACACCTTTGGTTAACTTCCCACATGATTATGAGCAGTTTGAAAGTTGTTTCATGCCTATATACATCAAGACAAAAAAGTTCTTTTCTCAGTGCTTCCAAAGCTTTGCAATACAAATAGTATACATTTCAATTTTACACCAAAGTACTTAGTGCAAACCTAATGGAAACACCTTAGGTTAACCTCCCACATGATTCTGAGATGACTGAAAGTTGTTTCATGCCTCCAGACATCAAGACAAAAAAGTTGTTATCTCAGTGCATACAATGCTTTGACAATACAAAGAGTATACATTTCAATTTTACACCAAAGTACTTACTGCAAACCTAATGGAAACACCTTAGGTTAACTTCCTACATGATTCTGAAATGTCTGCAAGTTGTTTCATGCCTCTGTACAAGAAGACAAAAAAGTTGATTTCTCAGAGATTAGAGTGCTTTGACATTAAAAGTACTATAGATTTGAATTTTACACCAAAGTACTTAGTGCAAACCTAATGGAAACACCCTAGTTCAACTTCCCACATGATTATGAGTAGTTTCAAAGTAGTTTCATGCCTCTGCTCATCAAGACAAAAAAGTTCTTTTCTCAGTGCTTCCAATGCTTTGACAATACAAATAGTATACATTTCAATTTTACACCAAAGAACTTACTGCAAAACTAATGGAAACACCTTAGCGTAACTTCCCACATGATTCTGAGATGACTGAAAGTTGTTTCATGGCTTTAGACATTAAGACAAAAAAGTTGTTATCTCAGTGCATACAATGCTTTGACGTAACAGTAGTATACACTTAAATTGTACTGAAAAGTCCTGACTGCAAACCTAATGGAAACACCTTTGGTTAACTTCCCTCATGATTATGAGATGACTGAAAGTTGTTTCATGCCTCTATACATCAAGACAACAAAGTTCTTATCTCAGTGCATACAATGCTTTGTCAGTACAAATAGTATACACTTCAATTTTACACCAAAGTACTTAGTGCAAACCTAATGGAAACACCTTAGGTTAACTTCCCACATGATTATGAGATGACTGAAAGTTGTTTCATGCCTCTAGACATCAAGACAAAAAAGTTGTTATCTCAGTGCATACAATGCTTTGACAATACAAAGAGTATACATTTCAATTTTAAACCAAAGTACTTACTGCAAACCTAATGGAAACACCTAAGGTTAACTTCCCACATGATTCTGAAATGTCTGCAAGTTGTTTCATGCCCCTGTACATAAAGACAAAAAAGTTGATTTCTCAGAGAATAGAGTGCTTTGACATTAAAAGTATTATACATTTGAATTTTACACCAAAGTACTTAGTGCAAACCTAATGGAAACACCTTAGGTTAACTTCCCACATGATTCTGAGATGACTGAAAGTTGTTTCATGCCTCTAGACATCAAGACAAAAAAGTTATCTCAGTGCATACAATGCTTTGACAATACAAAGAGTATACATTTCAATTTTACACCAAAGTACTTAGTGCAAACCTAATGGAAACACCTTAGGTTAACTTCCCACATGATTCTGAGATGACTGAAAGTTGTTTCATGCCTCCAGACATCAAGACAAAAAAGTTGTTATCTCAGTGCATACAATGCTTTGACAATACAAAGAGTATACATTTCAATTTTACACCAAAGTACTTACTGCAAACCTAATGGAAACACCTTAGGTTAACTTCCCACATGATTCTGAGATGACTGAAAGTTGTTTCATGCCTCTATAAATCAAGACAACAAAGTTGTTATCTCAGTGCATACAATGCTTTGACAATACAAAGAGTATGCATTTCAATTTTAAACCAAAGTACTTACTGCAAACCTAATGGAAACACCTTTGGTTAACTTCCCACATGATTATGAGCAGTTTGAAAGTTGTTTCATGCCTATATACATCAAGACAAAAAAGTTCTTTTCTCAGAGCTTCCAAAGCTTTGCAATACAAATAGTATACATTTCAAGTTTACACCAAAGTACTTAGTGCAAACCTAATGGAAACACCTTACGTTAACTTCCCACATGATTCTGAGATGACTGAAAGTTGTTTCATGCCTCTAGACATCAGGACAAAAAAGTTGTTCTCTCAGTGCATACAATGCTTTGACAATACAAAGAGTATACATTTCAATTTTACACCAAAGTACTTACTGCAAACCTAATGGAAACACCTTAGGTTAACTTCCCACATGTTTCTGAGATGACTGAAAGTTGTTTCATGCCTCTAGACATCAAGACAAAAAAGTTGTTATCTCAGTGCATACAATGCTTTGACAATACAAAGAGTATGCATTTCAATTTTAAACCAAAGTACTTACTGCAAACCTAATGGAAACACCTTTGGTTAACTTCCCACATGATTATGAGCAGTTTGAAAGTTGTTTCATGCCTATATACATCAAGACAAAAAAGTTCTTTTCTCAGTGCTTCCAAAGCTTTGCAATACAAATAGTATACATTTCAATTTTACACCAAAGTACTTAGTGCAAACCTAATGGAAACACCTTAGGTTAACCTCCCACATGATTCTGAGATGACTGAAAGTTGTTTCATGCCTCCAGACATCAAGACAAAAAAGTTGTTATCTCAGTGCATACAATGCTTTGACAATACAAAGAGTATACATTTCAATTTTACACCAAAGTACTTACTGCAAACCTAATGGAAACACCTTAGGTTAACTTCCTACATGATTCTGAAATGTCTGCAAGTTGTTTCATGCCTCTGTACAAGAAGACAAAAAAGTTGATTTCTCAGAGATTAGAGTGCTTTGACATTAAAAGTACTATAGATTTGAATTTTACACCAAAGTACTTAGTGCAAACCTAATGGAAACACCCTAGTTCAACTTCCCACATGATTATGAGTAGTTTCAAAGTAGTTTCATGCCTCTGCTCATCAAGACAAAAAAGTTCTTTTCTCAGTGCTTCCAATGCTTTGACAATACAAATAGTATACATTTCAATTTTACACCAAAGAACTTACTGCAAAACTAATGGAAACACCTTAGCGTAACTTCCCACATGATTCTGAGATGACTGAAAGTTGTTTCATGGCTTTAGACATTAAGACAAAAAAGTTGTTATCTCAGTGCATACAATGCTTTGACGTAACAGTAGTATACACTTAAATTGTACTGAAAAGTCCTGACTGCAAACCTAATGGAAACACCTTTGGTTAACTTCCCTGATGATTATGAGATGACTGAAAGTTGTTTCATGCCTCTATACATCAAGACAACAAAGTTCTTATCTCAGTGCATACAATGCTTTGTCAGTACAAATAGTATACACTTCAATTTTACACCAAAGTACTTAGTGCAAACCTAATGGAAACACCTTAGGTTAACTTCCCACATGATTATGAGATGACTGAAAGTTGTTTCATGCCTCTAGACATCAAGACAAAAAAGTTGTTATCTCAGTGCATACAATGCTTTGACAATACAAAGAGTATACATTTCAATTTTAAACCAAAGTACTTACTGCAAACCTAATGGAAACACCTAAGGTTAACTTCCCACATGATTCTGAAATGTCTGCAAGTTGTTTCATGCCCCTGTACATAAAGACAAAAAAGTTGATTTCTCAGAGAATAGAGTGCTTTGACATTAAAAGTATTATACATTTGAATTTTACACCAAAGTACTTAGTGCAAACCTAATGGAAACACCTTAGGTTAACTTCCCACATGATTCTGAGATGACTGAAAGTTGTTTCATGCCTCTAGACATCAAGACAAAAAAGTTGTTATCTCAGTGCATACAATGCTTTGACAATACAAAGAGTATGCATTTCAATTTTAAACCAAAGTACTTACTGCAAACCTAATGGAAACACCTTTGGTTAACTTCCCACATGATTATGAGCAGTTTGAAAGTTGTTTCATGCCTATATACAGCAAGACAAAAAAGTTCTTTTCTCAGTGCTTCCAAAGCTTTGCAATACAAATAGTATACATTTCAATGTTACACCAAAGTACTTAGTGCAAACCTAATGGAAACACCTTACGTTAACTTCCCACATGATTCTGAGATGACTGAAAGTTGTTTCATGCCTCCAGACATCAAGACAAAAAAGTTGTTATCTCAGTGCATACAATGCTTTGACAATACAAAGAGTATACATTTCAATTTTACACCAAAGTACTTACTGCAAACCTAATGGAAACACCTTAGGTTAACTTCCCACATGATTCTGAGATGACTGAAAGTTGTTTCATGCCTCTATAAATCAAGACAACAAAGTTGTTATCTCAGTGCATACAATGCTTTGACAATACAAAGAGTATGCATTTCAATTTTAAACCAAAGTACTTACTGCAAACCTAATGGAAACACCTTTGGTTAACTTCCCACATGATTATGAGCAGTTTGAAAGTTGTTTCATGCCTATATACATCAAGACAAAAAAGTTCTTTTCTCAGTGCTTCCAAAGCTTTGCAATACAAATAGTATACATTTCAATTTTACACCAAAGTACTTAGTGCAAACCTAATGGAAACACCTTAGGTTAACCTCCCACATGATTCTGAGATGACTGAAAGTTGTTTCATGCCTCCAGACATCAAGACAAAAAAGTTGTTATCTCAGTGCATACAATGCTTTGACAATACAAAGAGTATACATTTCAATTTTACACCAAAGTACTTACTGCAAACCTAATGGAAACACCTTAGGTTAACTTCCTACATGATTCTGAAATGTCTGCAAGTTGTTTCATGCCTCTGTACAAGAAGACAAAAAAATTGATTTCTCAGAGATTAGAGTGCTTTGACATTAAAAGTAGTATAGATTTGAATTTTACACCAAAGTACTTAGTGCAAACCTAATGGAAACACCCTAGTTCAACTTCCCACATGATTATGAGTACTTTCAAAGTAGTTTCATGCCTCTGCTCATCAAGACAAAAAAGTTCTTTTCTCAGTGCTTCCAATGCTTTGACAATACAAATAGTATACATTTCAATTTTACACCAAAGAACTTACTGCAAAACTAATAGAAACACCTTAGCGTAACTTCCCACATGATTCTGAGATGACTGAAAGTTGTTTCATGGCTTTAGACATTAAGACAAAAAAGTTGTTATCTCAGTGCATACAATGCTTTGACGTAACAGTAGTATACACTTAAATTGTACTGAAAAGTCCTGACTGCAAACCTAATGGAAACACCTTTGGTTTACTTCCCTCATGATTCTGAGATGGCTGAAAGTTGTTTCATGCCTCTAGACATCAAGACAACGAAGTTGTTATCTCAGTGCATACAATGCTTTGTCAGTACCAATAGTATACACTTCAATTTTACACCAAAGTACTTAGTGCAAACCTAATGGAAACACCTTAGGTTAACTTCCCACATGATTCTGAGATGACTGAAAGTTGTTTCATGCCTCTGTACATAAAGAGAAAAAAGTTGATTTCTCAGAGATTAGAGTGCTTTGACATTAAAAGTATTATAGATTTGAATTTTACACCAAAGTACTTAGTGCAAACCTAATGGAAACACCCTAGTTCAGCTTCCCACATGATTATGAGTAGTTTGAAAGTAGGTTCATGCCTCTGCTCATCAAGACAAAAAAGTTCTTTTCTCAGTGCTTCCAATGCTTTGACAATACAAATAGTATACATTTCAATTTTACACCAAAGAACTTACTGCAAAACTAATGGAAACACCTTAGGATAACTTCCCACATGATTCTGAGATGACTGAAAGTTGTTTCATGCCTTTAGACATTAAGAGAAAAAAGTTGTTATCTCAGTGCATACAATGCATTGACGTAACAGTAGTATACACTTAAATTGTACTGAAAAGTCCTGACTGCAAACCTAATGGAAACACCTTTGGTTAACTTCCCTCATGAATATGAGCAGTTTGAAAGTTTTTTCATGCCTCTATACATCAAGACAACAAAGTTCTTATCTCAGTGCATACAATGCTTTGTCAATACAAATAGTATACAATTCAATTTTACACCAAAGTACTTACTGCAAACCTAATGGAAACACCTTAGGTTAACTTCCCACATGATTCTGAGGTGACTGAAAGTTGTTTGATGCCTCTAGACATCAAGAGAAAAAAGTTGTTATCTCAGTGCATACAGTGCTTTGACAATACAAAGAGTATACATTTCAATTTTACACCACAGAACTTACTGCAAACCTAATGGAAACACCTAAGGTTAACTTCCCACATGATTCTGAAATGTCTGCTAGTTGTTTCATGCCCCTGTACATAAAGACAAAAAAGTTGATTTCTCAGAGAATAGAGTGCTTTGACATTAAAAGTATTATACATTTGAATTTTACACCAAAGTACTTAGTGCAAACCTAATGGAAACACCTTAGGTTAACTTCCCACATGATTCTGAAATGACTGAAATTTGTTTCATGCCTCTAGACATCAAGACAAAAAAGTTGTTATCTCAGTGCATACAATGCTTTGACAATACAAAGAGTATACATTTCAATTTTACACCAAAGTACTTACTGCAAACCTAATGGAAACACCTTAGGTTAACTTCCCACATGATTCTGAGATGACTGAAAGTTGTTTCATGCCTCTATAAATCAAGACAACAAAGTTGTTATCTCAGTGCATACAATGCTTTGACAATACAAAGAGTATGCATTTCAATTTTAAACCAAAGTACTTACTGCAAACCTAATGGAAACACCTTTGGTTAACTTCCCACATGATTATGAGCAGTTTGAAAGTTGTTTCATGCCTATATACATCAAGACAAAAAAGTTCTTTTCTCAGAGCTTCCAAAGCTTTGCAATACAAATAGTATACATTTCAAGTTTACAACAAAGTACTTAGTGCAAACCTAATGGAAACACCTTACGTTAACTTCCCACATGATTCTGAGATGACTGAAAGTTGTTTCATGCCTCTAGACATCAGGACAAAAAAGTTGTTCTCTCAGTGCATACAATGCTTTGACAATACAAAGAGTATACATTTCAATTTTACACCAAAGTACTTACTGCAAACCTAATGGAAACACCTTAGGTTAACTTCCCACATGTTTCTGAGATGACTGAAAGTTGTTTCATGCCTCTAGACATCAAGACAAAAAAGTTGTTATCTCAGTGCATACAATGCTTTGACAATACAAAGAGTATGCATTTCAATTTTAAACCAAAGTACTTACTGCAAACCTAATGGAAACACCTTTGGTTAACTTCCCACATGATTATGAGCAGTTTGAAAGTTGTTTCATGCCTATATACAGCAAGACAAAAAAGTTCTTTTCTCAGTGCTTCCAAAGCTTTGCAATACAAATAGTATACATTTCAATTTTACACCAAAGTACTTAGTGCAAACCTAATGGAAACACCTTAGGTTAACTTCCCACATGATTCTGAGATGATTGAAAGTTGTTTCATGCCTCCAGACATCAAGACAAAAAAGTTGTTATCTCAGTGCATACAATGCTTTGACAATACAAAGAGTATACATTTCAATTTTACACCAAAGTACTTACTGCAAACCTAATGGAAACACGTTAGGTTAACTTCCTACATGATTCTGAAATGTCTGCAAGTTGTTTCATGCCTCTGTACATAAAGACAAAAAAGTTGATTTCTCAGAGATTAGAGTGCTTTGACATTAAAAGTATTATAGATTTGAATTTTACACCAAAGTACTTAGTGCAAACCTAATGGAAACACCCTAGTTCAACTTCCCACATGATTATGAGTAGTTTGAAAGTAGTTTCATGCCTCTGCTCATCAAGACAAAAAAGTTCTTTTCTCAGTGCTTCCAATGCTTTGACAATACAAATAGTATACATTTCAATTTTACACCAAAGAACTTACTGCAAAACTAATGGAAACACCTTAGGTTAACTTCCCACATGATTCTGAGATGACTGAAAGTTGTTTCATGCCTTTAGACATTAAGAGAAAAAAGTTGTTATCTCAGTGCATACAATGCTTTGACGTAACAGTAGTATACACTTAAATTGTACTGAAAAGTCCTGACTGCAAACCTAATGGAAACACCTTTGGTTAACTTCCCTCATGATTATGAGATGACTGAAAGTTGTTTCATGCCTCTATACATCAAGACAACAAAGTTCTTATCTCAGTGCATACAATGCTTTGTCAGTACAAATAGTATACACTTCAATTTTACACCAAAGTACTTAGTGCAAACCTAATGGAAACACCTTAGGTTAACTTCCCACATGATTATGAGATGACTGAAAGTTGTTTCATGCCTCTAGACATCAAGACAAAAAAGTTGTTATCTCAGTGCATACAATGCTTTGACAATACAAAGAGTATACATTTCAATTTTACACCAAAGGACTTACTGCAAACCTAATGGAAACACCTAAGGTTAACTTCCCACATGATTCTGAAATGTCTGCAAGTTGTTTCATGCCCCTGTACATAAAGACAAAAAAGTTGATTTCTCAGAGAATAGAGTGCTTTGACATTAAAAGTATTATACATTTGAATTTTACACCAAAGTACTTAGTGCAAACCTAATGGAAACACCTTAGGTTAACTTCCCACATGATTCTGAGATGACTGAAAGTTGTTTCATGCCTCCAGACATCAAGACAAAAAAGTTGTTATCTCAGTGCATACAATGCTTTGACAATACAAAGAGTATACATTTCAATTTTACACCAAAGTACTTACTGCAAACCTAATGGAAACACCTTAGGTTAACTTCCTACATGATTCTGAAATGTCTGCAAGTTGTTTCATGCCTCTGTACATAAAGACAAAAAAGTTGATTTCTCAGAGATTAGAGTGCTTTGACATTAAAAGTATTATAGATTTGAATTTTACACCAAAGTACTTAGTGCAAACCTAATGGAAACACCCTAGTTCAACTTCCCACATGATTATGAGTAGTTTGAAAGTAGTTTCATGCCTCTGCTCATCAAGACAAAAAAGTTCTTTTCTCAGTGCTTCCAATGCTTTGACAATACAAATAGTATACATTTCAATTTTACACCAAAGAACTTACTGCAAAACTAATGGAAACACCTTAGGTTAACTTCCCACATGATTCTGAGATGACTGAAAGTTGTTTCATGCCTTTAGACATTAAGAGAAAAAAGTTGTTATCTCAGTGCATACAATGCTTTGACGTAACAGTAGTATACACTTAAATTGTACTGAAAAGTCCTGACTGCAAACCTAATGGAAACACCTTTGGTTAACTTCCCTCATGATTATGAGATGACTGAAAGTTGTTTCATGCCTCTATACATCAAGACAACAAAGTTCTTATCTCAGTGCATACAATGCTTTGTCAGTACAAATAGTATACACTTCAATTTTACACCAAAGTACTTAGTGCAAACCTAATGGAAACACCTTAGGTTAACTTCCCACATGATTATGAGATAACTGAAAGTTGTTTCATGCCTCTAGACATCAAGACAAAAAAGTTGTTATCTCAGTGCATACAATGCTTTGACAATACAAAGAGTATACATTTCAATTTTACACCAAAGGACTTACTGCAAACCTAATGGAAACACCTAAGGTTAACTTCCCACATGATTCTGAAATGTCTGCAAGTTGTTTCATGCCCCTGTACATAAAGACAAAAAAGTTGATTTCTCAGAGAATAGAGTGCTTTGACATTAAAAGTATTATACATTTGAATTTTACACCAAAGTACTTAGTGCAAACCTAATGGAAACACCTTAGGTTAACTTCCCACATGATTCTGAAATGTCTGCAAGTTGTTTCATGCCTCTGTACATAAAGACAAAAAAGTTGATTTCTCAGAGATTAGAGTGCTTTGACATTAAAAGTATTATAGATTTGAATTTTACACCAAAGTACTTAGTGCAAACCTAATGGAAACACCCTAGTTCAACTTCCCACATGATTATGAGTAGTTTGAAAGTAGTTTCATGCCTCTGCTCATCAAGACAAAAAAGTTCTTTTCTCAGTGCTTCCAATGCTTTGACAATACAAATAGTATACATTTCAATTTTACACCAAAGAACTTACTGCAAAACTAATGGAAACACCTTAGGTTAACTTCCCACATGATTCTGAGATGACTGAAAGTTGTTTCATGCCTTTAGACATTAAGAGAAAAAAGTTGTTATCTCAGTGCATACAATGCTTTGACGTAACAGTAGTATACACTTAAATTGTACTGAAAAGTCCTGACTGCAAACCTAATGGAAACACCTTTGGTTAACTTCCCTCATGATTATGAGATGACTGAAAGTTGTTTCATGCCTCTATACATCAAGACAACAAAGTTCTTATCTCAGTGCATACAATGCTTTGTCAGTACAAATAGTATACACTTCAATTTTACACCAAAGTACTTAGTGCAAACCTAATGGAAACACCTTAGGTTAACTTCCCACATGATTATGAGATAACTGAAAGTTGTTTCATGCCTCTAGACATCAAGACAAAAAAGTTGTTATCTCAGTGCATACAATGCTTTGACAATACAAAGAGTATACATTTCAATTTTACACCAAAGGACTTACTGCAAACCTAATGGAAACACCTAAGGTTAACTTCCCACATGATTCTGAAATGTCTGCAAGTTGTTTCATGCCCCTGTACATAAAGACAAAAAAGTTGATTTCTCAGAGAATAGAGTGCTTTGACATTAAAAGTATTATACATTTGAATTTTACACCAAAGTACTTAGTGCAAACCTAATGGAAACACCTTAGGTTAACTTCCCACATGATTCTGAGATGACTGAAAGTTGTTTCATGCCTCCAGACATCAAGACAAAAAAGTTGTTATCTCAGTGCATACAATGCTTTGACAATACAAAGAGTATACATTTCAATTTTACACCAAAGTACTTACTGCAAACCTAATGGAAACACCTTAGGTTAACTTCCTACATGATTCTGAAATGTCTGCAAGTTGTTTCATGCCTCTGTACATAAAGACAAAAAAGTTGATTTCTCAGAGATTAGAGTGCTTTGACATTAAAAGTATTATAGATTTGAATTTTACACCAAAGTACTTAGTGCAAACCTAATGGAAACACCCTAGTTCAACTTCCCACATGATTATGAGTAGTTTGAAAGTAGTTTCATGCCTCTGCTCATCAAGACAAAAAAGTTCTTTTCTCAGTGCTTCCAATGCTTTGACAATACAAATAGTATACATTTCAATTTTACACCAAAGAACTTACTGCAAAACTAATGGAAACACCTTAGGTTAACTTCCCACATGATTCTGAGATGACTGAAAGTTGTTTCATGCCTTTAGACATTAAGAGAAAAAAGTTGTTATCTCAGTGCATACAATGCTTTGACGTAACAGTAGTATACACTTAAATTGTACTGAAAAGTCCTGACTGCAAACCTAATGGAAACACCTTTGGTTAACTTCCCTCATGATTATGAGATGACTGAAAGTTGTTTCATGCCTCTATACATCAAGACAACAAAGTTCTTATCTCAGTGCATACAATGCTTTGTCAGTACAAATAGTATACACTTCAATTTTACACCAAAGTACTTAGTGCAAACCTAATGGAAACACCTTAGGTTAACTTCCCACATGATTATGAGATGACTGAAAGTTGTTTCATGCCTCTAGACATCAAGACAAAAAAGTTGTTATCTCAGTGCATACAATGCTTTGACAATACAAAGAGTATACATTTCAATTTTAAACCAAAGTACTTACTGCAAACCTAATGGAAACACCTAAGGTTAACTTCCCACATGATTCTGAAATGTCTGCAAGTTGTTTCATGCCCCTGTACATAAAGACAAAAAAGTTGATTTCTCAGAGAATAGAGTGCTTTGACATTAAAAGTATTATACATTTGAATTTTACACCAAAGTACTTAGTGCAAACCTAATGGAAACACCTTAGGTTAACTTCCCACATGATTCTGAGATGACTGAAAGTTGTTTCATGCCTCTAGACATCAAGACAAAAAAGTTATCTCAGTGCATACAATGCTTTGACAATACAAAGAGTATACATTTCAATTTTACACCAAAGTACTTAGTGCAAACCTAATGGAAACACCTTAGGTTAACTTCCCACATGATTCTGAGATGACTGAAAGTTGTTTCATGCCTCCAGACATCAAGACAAAAAAGTTGTTATCTCAGTGCATACAATGCTTTGACAATACAAAGAGTATACATTTCAATTTTACACCAAAGTACTTACTGCAAACCTAATGGAAACACCTTAGGTTAACTTCCCACATGATTCTGAGATGACTGAAAGTTGTTTCATGCCTCTATAAATCAAGACAACAAAGTTGTTATCTCAGTGCATACAATGCTTTGACAATACAAAGAGTATGCATTTCAATTTTAAACCAAAGTACTTACTGCAAACCTAATGGAAACACCTTTGGTTAACTTCCCACATGATTATGAGCAGTTTGAAAGTTGTTTCATGCCTATATACATCAAGACAAAAAAGTTCTTTTCTCAGAGCTTCCAAAGCTTTGCAATACAAATAGTATACATTTCAAGTTTACACCAAAGTACTTAGTGCAAACCTAATGGAAACACCTTACGTTAACTTCCCACATGATTCTGAGATGAATGAAAGTTGTTTCATGCCTCTAGACATCAGGACAAAAAAGTTGTTCTCTCAGTGCATACAATGCTTTGACAATACAAAGAGTATACATTTCAATTTTACACCAAAGTACTTACTGCAAACCTAATGGAAACACCTTAGGTTAACTTCCCACATGTTTCTGAGATGACTGAAAGTTGTTTCATGCCTCTAGACATCAAGACAAAAAAGTTGTTATCTCAGTGCATACAATGCTTTGACAATACAAAGAGTATGCATTTCAATTTTAAACCAAAGTACTTACTGCAAACCTAATGGAAACACCTTTGGTTAACTTCCCACATGATTATGAGCAGTTTGAAAGTTGTTTCATGCCTATATACATCAAGACAAAAAAGTTCTTTTCTCAGTGCTTCCAAAGCTTTGCAATACAAATAGTATACATTTCAATTTTACACCAAAGTACTTAGTGCAAACCTAATGGAAACACCTTAGGTTAACTTCCTACATGATTCTGAAATGTCTGCAAGTTGTTTCATGCCTCTGTACAAGAAGACAAAAAAGTTGATTTCTCAGAGATTAGAGTGCTTTGACATTAAAAGTACTATAGATTTGAATTTTACACCAAAGTACTTAGTGCAAACCTAATGGAAACACCCTAGTTCAACTTCCCACATGATTATGAGTAGTTTGAAAGTAGTTTCATGCCTCTGCTCATCAAGACAAAAAAGTTCTTTTCTCAGTGCTTCCAATGCTTTGACAATACAAATAGTATACATTTCAATTTTACACCAAAGAACTTACTGCAAAACTAATGGAAACACCTTAGCCTAACTTCCCACATGATTCTGAGATGACTGAAAGTTGTTTCATGCCTTTAGACATTAAGACAAAAAAGTTGTTATCTCAGTGCATACAATGCTTTGACGTAACAGTAGTATACACTTAAATTGTACTGAAAAGTCCTGACTGCAAACCTAATGGAAACACCTTTGGTTAACTTCCCTCATGATTATGAGCAGTTTGAAAGTTTTTTCATGCCTCTATACATCAAGACAACGAAGTTGTTATCTCAGTGCATACAATGCTTTGTCAGTACAAATAGTATACACTTCAATTTTACACCAAAGTACTTAGTGCAAACCTAATGGAAACACCTTAGGTTAACTTCCCACATGATTCTGAGATGACTGAAAGTTGTTTCATGCCTCTGTACATAAAGACAAAAAAGTTGATTTCTCAGAGATTAGAGTGCTTTGACATTAAAAGTATTATAGATTTGAATTTTACACCAAAGTACTTAGTGCAAACCTAATGGAAACACCCTAGTTCAACTTCCCACATGATTATGAGTAGTTTGAAAGTAGGTTCATGCCTCTGCTCATCAAGACAAAAAAGTTCTTTTCTCAGTGTTTCCAATGCTTTGACAATACAAATAGTATACATTTCAATTTTACACCAAAGAACTTACTGCAAAACTAATGGAAACACCTTAGGATAACTTCCCACATGATTCTGAGGTGACTGAAAGTTGTTTCATGCCTTTAGACATTAAGAGAAAAAAGTTGTTATCTCAGTGCATACAATGCTTTGACGTAACAGTAGTATACACTTAAATTGTACTGAAAAGTCCTGACTGCAAACCTAATGCAAACACCTTTGGTTAACTTCCCTCATGAATATGAGCAGTTTGAAAGTTTTTTCATGCCTCTATACATCAAGACAACAAAGTTCTTATCTCAGTGCATACAATGCTTTGTCAATACAAATAGTATACAATTCAATTTTACACCAAAGTACTTACTGCAAACCTAATGGAAACACCTTAGGTTAACTTCCCACATGATTCTGAGGTGACTGAAAGTTGCTTGATGCCTCTAGACATCAAGACAAAAAAGTTGTTATCTTAGTGCATACAATGCTTTGACAATACAAAGAGTATACATTTCAATTTTACACCACAGTACTTACTGCAAACCTAATGGAAACACCTAAGGTTAACTTCCCACATGATTCTGAAATGTCTGCTAGTTGTTTCATGCCCCTGTACATAAAGACAAAAAAGTTGATTTCTCAGAGAATAGAGTGCTTTGACATTAAAAGTATTATACATTTGAATTTTACACCAAAGTACTTAGTGCAAACCTAATGGAAACACCTTAGGTTAACTTCCCACATGATTCTGAAATGACTGAAAGTTGTTTCATGCCTCTAGACATCAAGACAAAAAAGTTGTTATCTCAGTGCATACAATGCTTTGACAATACAAAGAGTATACATTTCAATTTTACACCAAAGTACTTACTGCAAACCTAATGGAAACACCTTAGGTTAACTTCCCACATGATTCTGAGATGACTGAAAGTTGTTTCATGCCTCTATAAATCAAGACAACAAAGTTGTTATCTCAGTGCATACAATGCTTTGACAATACAAAGAGTATGCATTTCAATTTTAAACCAAAGTACTTACTGCAAACCTAATGGAAACACCTTTGGTTAACTTCCCACATGATTATGAGCAGTTTGAAAGTTGTTTCATGCCTATATACATCAAGACAAAAAAGTTCTTTTCTCAGAGCTTCCAAAGCTTTGCAATACAAATAGTATACATTTCAAGTTTACACCAAAGTACTTAGTGCAAACCTAATGGAAACACCTTACGTTAACTTCCCACATGATTCTGAAATGTCTGCAAGTTGTTTCATGCCTCTGTACATAAAGACAAAAAAGTTGATTTCTCAGAGATTAGAGTGCTTTGACATTAAAAGTATTATAGATTTGAATTTTACACCAAAGTACTTAGTGCAAACCTAATGGAAACACCCTAGTTCAACTTCCCACATGATTATGAGTAGTTTGAAAGTAGTTTCATGCCTCTGCTCATCAAGACAAAAAAGTTCTTTTCTCAGTGCTTCCAATGCTTTGACAATACAAATAGTATACATTTCAATTTTACACCAAAGAACTTACTGCAAAACTAATGGAAACACCTTAGGTTAACTTCCCACATGATTCTGAGATGACTGAAAGTTGTTTCATGCCTTTAGACATTAAGAGAAAAAAGTTGTTATCTCAGTGCATACAATGCTTTGACGTAACAGTAGTATACACTTAAATTGTACTGAAAAGTCCTGACTGCAAACCTAATGGAAACACCTTTGGTTAACTTCCCTCATGATTATGAGATGACTGAAAGTTGTTTCATGCCTCTATACATCAAGACAACAAAGTTCTTATCTCAGTGCATACAATGCTTTGTCAGTACAAATAGTATACACTTCAATTTTACACCAAAGTACTTAGTGCAAACCTAATGGAAACACCTTACGTTAACTTCCCACATGATTCTGAGATGACTGAAAGTTGTTTCATGCCTCTAGACATCAGGACAAAAAAGTTGTTCTCTCAGTGCATACAATGCTTTGACAATACAAAGAGTATACATTTCAATTTTACACCAAAGTACTTACTGCAAACCTAATGGAAACACCTTAGGTTAACTTCCCACATGATTATGAGCAGTTTGAAAGTTGTTTCATGCCTATATACATCAAGACAAAAAAGTTCTTTTCTCAGAGCTTCCAAAGCTTTGCAATACAAATAGTATACATTTCAATTTTACACCAAAGTACTTAGTGCAAACCTAATGGAAACACCTTAGGTTAACCTCCCACATGATTCTGAGATGACTGAAAGTTGTTTCATGCCTCCAGACATCAAGACAAAAAAGTTGTTATCTCAGTGCATACAATGCTTTGACAATACAAAGAGTATACATTTCAATTTTACACCAAAGTACTTACTGCAAACCTAATGGAAACACCTTAGGTTAACTTCCTACATGATTCTGAAATGTCTGCAAGTTGTTTCATGCCTCTGTACAAGAAGACAAAAAAGTTGATTTCTCAGAGATTAGAGTGCTTTGACATTAAAAGTAGTATAGATTTGAATTTTACAGCAAAGTACTTAGTGCAAACCTAATGGAAACACCCTAGTTCAACTTCCCACATGATTATGAGTAGTTTGAAAGTAGTTTCATACCTCTGCTCATCAAGACAAAAAAGTTCTTTTCTCAGTGCTTCCAATGCTTTGACAATACAAATAGTATACATTTCAATTTTACACCAAAGAACTTACTGCAAAACTAATGGAAACACCTTAGGTTAACTTCCCACATGATTCTGAGATGACTGAAAGTTGTTTCATGCCTTTAGACATTAAGAGAAAAAAGTTGTTATCTCAGTGCATACAATGCTTTGACGTAACAGTAGTATACACTTAAATTGTACTGAAAAGTCCTGACTGCAAACCTAATGGAAACACCTTTGGTTAACTTCCCTCATGATTATGAGATGACTGAAAGTTGTTTCATGCCTCTATACATCAAGACAACAAAGTTCTTATCTCAGTGCATACAATGCTTTGTCAGTACAAATAGTATACACTTCAATTTTACACCAAAGTACTTAGTGCAAACCTAATGGAAACACCTTAGGTTAACTTCCCACATGATTATGAGATGACTGAAAGTTGTTTCATGCCTCTAGACATCAAGACAAAAAAGTTGTTATCTCAGTGCATACAATGCTTTGACAATACAAAGAGTATACATTTCAATTTTAAACCAAAGTACTTACTGCAAACCTAATGGAAACACCTAAGGTTAACTTCCCACATGATTCTGAAATGTCTGCAAGTTGTTTCATGCCCCTGTACATAAAGACAAAAAAGTTGATTTCTCAGAGAATAGAGTGCTTTGACATTAAAAGTATTATACATTTGAATTTTACACCAAAGTACTTAGTGCAAACCTAATGGAAACACCTTAGGTTAACTTCCCACATGATTCTGAGATGACTGAAAGTTGTTTCATGCCTCTAGACATCAAGACAAAAAAGTTATCTCAGTGCATACAATGCTTTGACAATACAAAGAGTATACATTTCAATTTTACACCAAAGTACTTAGTGCAAACCTAATGGAAACACCTTAGGTTAACTTCCCACATGATTCTGAGATGACTGAAAGTTGTTTCATGCCTCCAGACATCAAGACAAAAAAGTTGTTATCTCAGTGCATACAATGCTTTGACAATACAAAGAGTATACATTTCAATTTTACACCAAAGTACTTACTGCAAACCTAATGGAAACACCTTAGGTTAACTTCCCACATGATTCTGAGATGACTGAAAGTTGTTTCATGCCTCTATAAATCAAGACAACAAAGTTGTTATCTCAGTGCATACAATGCTTTGACAATACAAAGAGTATGCATTTCAATTTTAAACCAAAGTACTTACTGCAAACCTAATGGAAACACCTTTGGTTAACTTCCCACATGATTATGAGCAGTTTGAAAGTTGTTTCATGCCTATATACATCAAGACAAAAAAGTTCTTTTCTCAGAGCTTCCAAAGCTTTGCAATACAAATAGTATACATTTCAAGTTTACACCAAAGTACTTAGTGCAAACCTAATGGAAACACCTTACGTTAACTTCCCACATGATTCTGAGATGAATGAAAGTTGTTTCATGCCTCTAGACATCAGGACAAAAAAGTTGTTCTCTCAGTGCATACAATGCTTTGACAATACAAAGAGTATACATTTCAATTTTACACCAAAGTACTTACTGCAAACCTAATGGAAACACCTTAGGTTAACTTCCCACATGTTTCTGAGATGACTGAAAGTTGTTTCATGCCTCTAGACATCAAGACAAAAAAGTTGTTATCTCAGTGCATACAATGCTTTGACAATACAAAGAGTATGCATTTCAATTTTAAACCAAAGTACTTACTGCAAACCTAATGGAAACACCTTTGGTTAACTTCCCACATGATTATGAGCAGTTTGAAAGTTGTTTCATGCCTATATACATCAAGACAAAAAAGTTCTTTTCTCAGTGCTTCCAAAGCTTTGCAATACAAATAGTATACATTTCAATTTTACACCAAAGTACTTAGTGCAAACCTAATGGAAACACCTTAGGTTAACTTCCTACATGATTCTGAAATGTCTGCAAGTTGTTTCATGCCTCTGTACAAGAAGACAAAAAAGTTGATTTCTCAGAGATTAGAGTGCTTTGACATTAAAAGTACTATAGATTTGAATTTTACACCAAAGTACTTAGTGCAAACCTAATGGAAACACCCTAGTTCAACTTCCCACATGATTATGAGTAGTTTGAAAGTAGTTTCATGCCTCTGCTCATCAAGACAAAAAAGTTCTTTTCTCAGTGCTTCCAATGCTTTGACAATACAAATAGTATACATTTCAATTTTACACCAAAGAACTTACTGCAAAACTAATGGAAACACCTTAGCCTAACTTCCCACATGATTCTGAGATGACTGAAAGTTGTTTCATGCCTTTAGACATTAAGACAAAAAAGTTGTTATCTCAGTGCATACAATGCTTTGACGTAACAGTAGTATACACTTAAATTGTACTGAAAAGTCCTGACTGCAAACCTAATGGAAACACCTTTGGTTAACTTCCCTCATGATTATGAGCAGTTTGAAAGTTTTTTCATGCCTCTATACATCAAGACAACGAAGTTGTTATCTCAGTGCATACAATGCTTTGTCAGTACAAATAGTATACACTTCAATTTTACACCAAAGTACTTAGTGCAAACCTAATGGAAACACCTTAGGTTAACTTCCCACATGATTCTGAGATGACTGAAAGTTGTTTCATGCCTCTGTACATAAAGACAAAAAAGTTGATTTCTCAGAGATTAGAGTGCTTTGACATTAAAAGTATTATAGATTTGAATTTTACACCAAAGTACTTAGTGCAAACCTAATGGAAACACCCTAGTTCAACTTCCCACATGATTATGAGTAGTTTGAAAGTAGGTTCATGCCTCTGCTCATCAAGACAAAAAAGTTCTTTTCTCAGTGCTTCCAATGCTTTGACAATACAAATAGTATACATTTCAATTTTACACCAAAGAACTTACTGCAAAACTAATGGAAACACCTTAGGATAACTTCCCACATGATTCTGAGGTGACTGAAAGTTGTTTCATGCCTTTAGACATTAAGAGAAAAAAGTTGTTATCTCAGTGCATACAATGCTTTGACGTAACAGTAGTATACACTTAAATTGTACTGAAAAGTCCTGACTGCAAACCTAATGCAAACACCTCTGGTTAACTTCCCTCATGAATATGAGCAGTTTGAAAGTTTTTTCATGCCTCTATACATCAAGACAACAAAGTTCTTATCTCAGTGCATACAATGCTTTGTCAATACAAATAGTATACAATTCAATTTTACACCAAAGTACTTACTGCAAACCTAATGGAAACACCTTAGGTTAACTTCCCACATGATTCTGAGGTGACTGAAAGTTGCTTGATGCCTCTAGACATCAAGACAAAAAAGTTGTTATCTTAGTGCATACAATGCTTTGACAATACAAAGAGTATACATTTCAATTTTACACCACAGTACTTACTGCAAACCTAATGGAAACACCTAAGGTTAACTTCCCACATGATTCTGAAATGTCTGCTAGTTGTTTCATGCCCCTGTACATAAAGACAAAAAAGTTGATTTCTCAGAGAATAGAGTGCTTTGACATTAAAAGTATTATACATTTGAATTTTACACCAAAGTACTTAGTGCAAACCTAATGGAAACACCTTAGGTTAACTTCCCACATGATTCTGAAATGACTGAAAGTTGTTTCATGCCTCTAGACATCAAGACAAAAAAGTTGTTATCTCAGTGCATACAATGCTTTGACAATACAAAGAGTATACATTTCAATTTTACACCAAAGTACTTACTGCAAACCTAATGGAAACACCTTAGGTTAACTTCCCACATGATTCTGAGATGACTGAAAGTTGTTTCATGCCTCTATAAATCAAGACAACAAAGTTGTTATCTCAGTGCATACAATGCTTTGACAATACAAAGAGTATGCATTTCAATTTTAAACCAAAGTACTTACTGCAAACCTAATGGAAACACCTTTGGTTAACTTCCCACATGATTATGAGCAGTTTGAAAGTTGTTTCATGCCTATATACATCAAGACAAAAAAGTTCTTTTCTCAGAGCTTCCAAAGCTTTGCAATACAAATAGTATACATTTCAAGTTTACACCAAAGTACTTAGTGCAAACCTAATGGAAACACCTTACGTTAACTTCCCACATGATTCTGAAATGTCTGCAAGTTGTTTCATGCCTCTGTACATAAAGACAAAAAAGTTGATTTCTCAGAGATTAGAGTGCTTTGACATTAAAAGTATTATAGATTTGAATTTTACACCAAAGTACTTAGTGCAAACCTAATGGAAACACCCTAGTTCAACTTCCCACATGATTATGAGTAGTTTGAAAGTAGTTTCATGCCTCTGCTCATCAAGACAAAAAAGTTCTTTTCTCAGTGCTTCCAATGCTTTGACAATACAAATAGTATACATTTCAATTTTACACCAAAGAACTTACTGCAAAACTAATGGAAACACCTTAGGTTAACTTCCCACATGATTCTGAGATGACTGAAAGTTGTTTCATGCCTTTAGACATTAAGAGAAAAAAGTTGTTATCTCAGTGCATACAATGCTTTGACGTAACAGTAGTATACACTTAAATTGTACTGAAAAGTCCTGACTGCAAACCTAATGGAAACACCTTTGGTTAACTTCCCTCATGATTATGAGATGACTGAAAGTTGTTTCATGCCTCTATACATCAAGACAACAAAGTTCTTATCTCAGTGCATACAATGCTTTGTCAGTACAAATAGTATACACTTCAATTTTACACCAAAGTACTTAGTGCAAACCTAATGGAAACACCTTACGTTAACTTCCCACATGATTCTGAGATGACTGAAAGTTGTTTCATGCCTCTAGACATCAGGACAAAAAAGTTGTTCTCTCAGTGCATACAATGCTTTGACAATACAAAGAGTATACATTTCAATTTTACACCAAAGTACTTACTGCAAACCTAATGGAAACACCTTAGGTTAACTTCCCACATGTTTCTGAGATGACTGAAAGTTGTTTCATGCCTCTAGACATCAAGACAAAAAAGTTGTTATCTCAGTGCATACAATGCTTTGACAATACAAAGAGTATGCATTTCAATTTTAAACCAAAGTACTTACTGCAAACCTAATGGAAACACCTTTGGTTAACTTCCCACATGATTATGAGCAGTTTGAAAGTTGTTTCATGCCTATATACATCAAGACAAAAAAGTTCTTTTCTCAGTGCTTCCAAAGCTTTGCAATACAAATAGTATACATTTCAATTTTACACCAAAGTACTTAGTGCAAACCTAATGGAAACACCTTAGGTTAACCTCCCACATGATTCTGAGATGACTGAAAGTTGTTTCATGCCTCCAGACATCAAGACAAAAAAGTTGTTATCTCAGTGCATACAATGCTTTGACAATACAAAGAGTATACATTTCAATTTTACACCAAAGTACTTACTGCAAACCTAATGGAAACACCTTAGGTTAACTTCCTACATGATTCTGAAATGTCTGCAAGTTGTTTCATGCCTCTGTACAAGAAGACAAAAAAGTTGATTTCTCAGAGATTAGAGTGCTTTGACATTAAAAGTAGTATAGATTTGAATTTTACAGCAAAGTACTTAGTGCAAACCTAATGGAAACACCCTAGTTCAACTTCCCACATGATTATGAGTAGTTTGAAAGTAGTTTCATGCCTCTGCTCATCAAGACAAAAAAGTTCTTTTCTCAGTGCTTCCAATGCTTTGACAATACAAATAGTATACATTTCAATTTTACACCAAAGAACTTACTGCAAAACTAATGGAAACACCTTAGGTTAACTTCCCACATGATTCTGAGATGACTGAAAGTTGTTTCATGCCTTTAGACATTAAGACAAAAAAGTTGTTATCTCAGTGCATACAATGCTTTGACGTAACAGTAGTATACACTTAAATTGTACTGAAAAGTCCTGACTGCAAACCTAATGTAAACACCTTTGGTTAACTTCCCTCATGATTATGAGATGACTGAAAGTTGTTTCATGCCTCTAGACATCAAGACAAAAAAGTTGTTATCTCAGTGCATACCTTGCTTTGACAATACAAAGAGTATACATTTCAATTTTACACCAAAGTACTTACTGCAAACCTAATGGAAACACCTAAGGTTAACTTCCCACATGATTCTGAAATGTCTGCAAGTTGTTTCATGCCCCTGTACATAAAGACAAAAAAGTTGATTTCTCAGAGAATAGAGTGCTTTGACATTAAAAGTATTATACATTTGAATTTTACACCAAAGTACTTAGTGCAAACCTAATGGAAACACCCTAGTTCAACTTCCCACATGATTCTGAGATGACTGAAAGTTGTTTCATGCCTCTAGACATCAAGACAAAAAAGTTGTTATCTCAGTGCATACAATGCTTTGACAATACAAAGAGTATGCATTTCAATTTTAAACCAAAGTACTTACTGCAAACCTAATGGAAACACCTTTGGTTAACTTCCCACATGATTATGAGCAGTTTGAAAGTTGTTTCATGCCTATATACATCAAGACAAAAAAGTTCTTTTCTCAGTGCTTCCAAAGATTTGCAATACAAATAGTATACATTTCAATTTTACAGCAAAGTACTTAGTGCAAACCTAATGGAAACACCTTAGGTTAACTTCCCACATGATTCTGAGATGACTGAAAGTTGTTTCATGCCTCTAGACATCAAGACAAAAAAGGTTGTTATCTCAGAGCATACAATGCTTTGACAATACAAAGAGTATACATTTCAATTTTACACCAAAGTACTTACTGCAAACCTAATGGAAACACCTTAGGTTAACTTCCCACATGATTCTGAGATGACTGAAAGTGTTTCATGCCTCTGTACATAAAGACAAAAAAGTTGATTTCTCAGAGATTAGAGTGCTTTGACATTAAAAGTATATAGATTTGAATTTTACACCAAAGTACTTAGTGCAAACCTAATGGAAACACCCTAGTTCAACTTCCCACATGATTATGAGTAGTTTGAAAGTAGGTTCATGCCTCTGCTCACCAAGACAAAAAAGTTCTTTTCTCAGTGCTTCCAATGCTTTGACAATACAAATAGTATACATTTCATTTTACACCAAAGAACTTACTGCAAAACTAATGGAAACACCTTAGGTTAACTTCCACATGATTCTGAGATGACTGAAAGTTGTTTCATGCCTTTAGACATTAAGAGAAAAAAGTTGTTATCTCAGTGCATACATGCTTTGACGTAACAGTAGTATACACTTAAATTGTACTGAAAAGTCCTGACTGCAAACCTAATGGAAACACCTTTGGTTACCTTCCCTCATGATTATGAGCAGTTTGAAAGTTTTTTCATGCCTCTATACATCAAGACAACAAAGTTCTTATCTCAGTGCATACAATGCTTTGGCAGTACAAATAGTATACACTTCAATTTTACACCAAGTACTTAGTGCAAACCTAATGGAAACACCTTAGGTTAACTTCCCACATGATTATGAGATGACTGAAAGTTGTTTCATGCCTCTAGACATCAAGACAAAAAAGTTGTTATCTCAGTGCATACAATGCTTTGACATACAAAGAGTATACATTTCAATTTTACACCAAATTACTTACTGCAAACCTAATGGAAACACCTAAGGTTAACTTCCCACATGATTCTGAAATGTCTGCAAGTTGTTTCATGCCCTGTACATAAAGACAAAAAAGTTGATTTCTCAGAGAATAGAGTGCTTTGACATTAAAAGTATTATACATTTGAATTTTACACCAATGTACTTAGTGCAAACCTAATGGAAACACCTTAGGTTAACTTCCCACATGATTCTGAGATGACTGAAAGTTGTTTCATGCCTCTAGACATCAAGACAAAAAAGTTGTTATCTCAGTGCATACAATGCTTTGACAATACAAAGAGTATGCATTTCAATTTTAAACCAAAGTACTTACTGCAAACCTAATGGAAACACTTTGGTTAACTTCCCACATGATTATGAGCAGTTTGAAAGTTGTTTCATGCCTATATACATCAAGACAAAAAAGTTCTTTTCTCAGTGCTTCCAAAGCTTTGCAATACAAATAGTATACATTTCAATTTTACACCAAAGTACTTAGTGCAAACCTAATGGAAACACCTTAGGTTAACTTCCCACATGATTCTGAGATGACTGAAAGTTGTTTCATGCCTCCAGACATCAAGACAAAAAAGTTGTTATCTCAGTGCATACAATGCTTTGACGTAACAGAAGTATACAGTTAAATTGTACTGAAAAGTCCTGACTGCAAACCTAATGGAAACACCTTTGCTTAACTTCCCTCATGATATTGAGGAGTTTGAAAGTTTTTTCATGCCTCTATACATCAAGACAACAAAGTTGTTATCTCAGTGCATACTATGCTTTGTCAGTACAAATAGTATACACTTCAATTTTACACCAAAGTACTTAGTGCAAACCTAATGGAAACACCTTAGGTTAACTTCCCACATGATTCTGAGATGACTGAAAGTTGTTTCATGCCTCCAGACATCAAGACAAAAAAGTTGTTATCTCAGTGCATACACTGCTTTGACAATACAAAGAGTATGCATTTCATTTTAACCAAAGTACTTACTGCAAACCTAATGGAAACACCTTTGGTTAACTTCCACATGATTATGAGCAGTTTGAAAGTTGTTTCATGCCTATATACAGCAAGACAAAAAAGTTCTTTTCTCAGTGCTTCCAAAGCTTTGCAATACAAATAGTATACATTTCAATTTTTACACCAAAGTACTAGTGCAAACCTAATGGAAACACCTTAGGTAACTTCCCACATGATTCTGAGATGACTGAAAGTTGTTTCATGCCTCCAGACATCAAGACAAAAAAGTTGTTATCTCAGTGCATACAATGCTTTGACAATACAAAGCGTATACATTTCAATTTTACACAAAGTACTTACTGCAAACCTAATGGAAACACTTAGGTTAACTTCCCACATGATTCTGAGATGACTGAAAGTTGTTTCATGCCTCTATAAATCAAGACAACAAAGTTGTTATCTCAGTTCATACAATGCTTTGACAATACAAAGAGTATGCATTTCAATTTTAACCAAAGTACTTACTGCAAACCTAATGGAAACACCTTTGGTTAACTTCCCACATGATTATGAGCAGTTTGAAAGTTGTTTCATGCCTATATACATCAAGACAAAACAGTTCTTTTCTCAGAGCTTCCAAAGCTTTGCATTACAAATAGTATACATTTCAAGTTTACACCAAAGTACTTAGTGCAAACCTAATGGAAACACCTTACATTAACTTCCACATGATTCTGAGATGACTGAAAGTTGTTTCATGCCTCTAGACATCAACGACAAAAAAGTTGTTATCTCAGTGCATACATGCTTTGACAATACAAAGAGTATACATTTCAATTTTACACCAAAGGACTTACTGCAAACCTAATGGAAACACTAAGGTTAACTTCCCACATGATTCTGAAATGTCTGCAAGTTGTTTCATGCCCCTGTACATAAAGACAAAAAAGTTGATTTCTCAGAGAATAGAGTGCTTTGACATTAAAAGTATTATACATTTGAATTTTACACCAAAGTACTTAGTGCAAACCTAATGGAAACACCTTAGGTTAACTTCCCACATGATTCTGAGATGACTGAAAGTTGTTTCAAGCCTCCAGACATCACGACAAAAAAGTTGTTATCTCAGTGCATACAATGCTTTGACAATACAAAGAGTATACATTTCAATTTTACACCAAAGTACTTACTGCAAACCTAATGGAAACACCTTAGGTTAACTTCCTACATGATCTGAAATGTCTGCAAGTTGTTTCATGCCTCTGTACATAAAGACAAAAAAGTTGATTTCTCAGAGATTAGAGTGCTTTGACATTAAAAGTATTATAGATTTGAATTTTACACCAAAGTACTTAGTGCAAACCTAATGGAAACACCCTAGTTCAACTTCCACATGATTATGAGTAGTTTGAAAGTAGTTTCATGCCTCTGCTCATCAAGACAAAAAAGTTCTTTTCTCAGTGCTTCAATGCTTTGACAATACAAATAGTATACATTTCAATTTTACACCAAAGAACTTACTGCAAAACTAATGGAAACACCTTAGGTTAACTTCCCACATGATTCTGAGATGACTGAAAGTTGTTTCATGCCTTTAGACATTAAGAGAAAAAAGTTGTTATCTCAGTGCATACAATGCTTTGACGTACAGTAGTATACACTTAAATTGTACTGAAAAGTCCTGACTGCAAACCTAATGGAAACACCTTTGGTTAACTTCCCTCATGATTATGAGATGACTGAAAGTTGTTTCATGCCTCTATACATCAAGACAACAAAGTTCTTATCTCAGTGCATACAATGCTTTGTCAGTACAAATAGTATACACTTCAATTTTACACCAAAGTACTTAGTGCAAACCTAATGGAAACACCTTACGTTAACTTCCCACATGATTCTGAGATGACTGAAAGTTGTTTCATGCCTCTAGACATCAGGACAAAAAAGTTGTTCTCTCAGTGCATACAATGCTTTGACAATACAAAGAGTATACATTTCAATTTTACACCAAGTACTTACTGCAAACCTAATGGAAACACCTTAGGTTAACTTCCCACATGTTTCTGAGATGACTGAAAGTTGTTTCATGCCTCTAGACATCAAGACAAAAAAGTTGTTATCTCAGTGCATACAATGCTTTGACAATACAAAGCGTATGCATTTCAATTTTAAAACCAAAGTACTTACTGCAAACCTAATGGAAACACCTTTGGTTAACTTCCCACATGATTATGAGCAGTTTGAAAGTTGTTTCATGCCTATATACATCAAGACAAAAAAGTTCTTTTCTCAGTGCTTCCCAAAGCTTTGCAATACAAATAGTATACATTTCAATTTTACACCAAAGTACTTAGTGCAAACCTAATGGAAACACCTTAGGTTAACCTCCCACATGATTCTGAGATGACTGAAAGTTGTTTCATGCTCCAGACATCAAGACAAAAAGTTGTTATCTCAGTGCATACAATGCTTTGACAATACAAAGAGTATACATTTCAATTTTACACCAAAGTACTTACTGCAAACCTAATGGAAACACCTTAGGTTAACTTCCTACATGATTCTGAAATGTCTGCAAGTTGTTTCATGCCTCTGTACAAGAAGACAAAAAAGTTGATTTCTCAGAGATTAGAGTGCTTTGACATTAAAAGTACTATAGATTTGAATTTTACACCAAAGTACTTAGTGCAAACCTAATGGAAACACCCTAGTTCAACTTCCCACATGATTATGAGTAGTTTGAAAGTAGTTTCATGCCTCTGCTCATCAAGACAAAAAAGTTCTTTTCTCAGTGCTTCCAATGCTTTGACAATACAAATAGTATACATTTCAATTTTACACCAAAGAACTTACTGCAAAACTAATGGAAACACCTTAGCCTAACTTCCCACATGATTCTGGAGATGACTGAAAGTTGTTTCATGCCTTTAGACATTAAGACAAAAAAGTTGTTATCTCAGTGCAACAATGCTTTGACGTAACAGTAGTATACACTTAATTGTACTGAAAAGTCCTGACTGCAAACCTAATGGAAACACCTTTGGTTAACTTCCCTCATGATTATGAGCAGTTTGAAAGTTTTTTCATGCCTCTATACATCAAGACAACGAAGTTGTTATCTCAGTGCATACAATGCTTTGTCAGTACAAATAGTATACACTTCAATTTTACACCAAAGTACTTAGTGCAAACCTAATGGAAACACCTTAGGTTAACTTCCCACATGATTCTGAGATGACTGAAAGTTGTTTCATGCCTCTGTACATAAAGACAAAAAAGTTGATTTCTCAGAGATTAGAGTGCTTTGACATTAAAAGTATTATAGATTTGAATTTTACACCAAAGTACTTAGTGCAACCTAATGGAAACACCCTAGTTCAACTTCCCACATGATTATGAGTAGTTTGAAAGTAGGTTCATGCCTCTGCTCATCAAGACAAAAAGTTCTTTTCTCAGTGCTTCCAATGCTTTGACAATACAAATAGTATACATTCAATTTTACACCAAGAACTTACTGCAAAACTAATGGAAACACCTTAGGATAACTTCCCACATGATTCTGAGGTGACTGAAAGTTGTTTCATGCCTTTAGACATTAGAGAAAAAAGTTGTTATCTCAGTGCATACAATGCGTTGACGTAACAGTAGTATACACTTAAATTGTACTGAACAAGTCCTGACTGCAAACCTAATGCAAACACCTTTGGTTAACTTCCCTCATGAATATGAGCAGTTTGAAAGTTTTTTCATGCCTCTATACATCAAGACAACAAAGTTCTTATCTCAGTGCATACAATGCTTTGTCCAATACAAATAGTATACAATTCAATTTACACCAAAGTACTTACTGCAAACCTAATGGAAACACCTTAGGTTAACTTCCCACATGATTCTGAAATGACTGAAAGTTGTTTCATGCCTCTAGACATCAAGACAAAAAAGTTGTTATCTCAGTGCATACAATGCTTTGACAATACAAAGAGTATACATTTCAATTTTACACAAAGTACTTACTGCAAACCTAATGGAAAACACCTTAGGTTAACTTTCCCACATGATTCTGAGATGACTGAAAGTTGTTTCATGCCTCTATAAATCAAGACAACAAAGTTGTTATCTCAGTGCATACAATGCTTTGACAATACAAAGAGTATGCATTTCAATTTTAAACCAAAGTACTTACTGCAAACCTAATGGAACACCCTTTGGTTAACTTCCCACATGATTATGAGCAGTTTGAAAGTTGTTTCATGCCTATATACATCAAGACAAAAAAGTTCTTTTCTCAGAGCTTCCAAAGCTTTGCAATACAAATAGTATACATTTCAAGTTTACACCAAAGTACTTAGTGCAAACCTAATGGAAACACCTTACGTTAACTTCCCACATGATTCTGAAATGTCTGCAAGTTGTTTCATGCCCTCTGTACATAAAGACAAAAAAGTTGATTTCTCAGAGATTAGAGTGCTTTGACATTAAAAGTATTATAGATTTGAATTTTACACCAAAGTACTTAGTGCAAACCTAATGGAAACACCCTAGTTCAACTTCCCACATGATTATGAGTAGTTTGAAAGTAGTTTCATGCCTCTGCTCATCAAGACAAAAAAGTTCTTTTCTCAGTGCTTTCCAATGCTTTGACAATACAAATAGTATACATTTCAATTTTACACCAAAGAACTTACTGCAAAACTAATGGAAACACCTTAGGTTAACTTCCCACATGATTCTGAGATGACTGAAAGTTGTTTCATGCCTTAGACATTAAGAGAAAAAAGTTGTTATCTCAGTGCGATACAATGCTTTGACGTAACAGTAGTATACACTTAAATTGTACCTGAAAAGTCCTGACTGCAAACCTAATGGAAACACCTTTGGTTAACTTCCCTCATGATTATGAGATGACTGAAAGTTGTTTCATGCCTCTATACATCAAGACAACAAAGTTCTTATCTCAGTGCATACAATGCTTGTCAGTACAAATAGTATACACTTCAATTTACACCAAAGTACTTAGTGCAAACCTAATGGAAACACCTTACGTTAACTTCCCACATGATTCTGAGATGACTGAAAGTTGTTTCATGCCTCTAGACATCAGGACAAAAAAGTTGTTCTCTCAGTGCATACAATGCTTTGACAATACAAAGAGTATACATTTCAATTTTACACCAAAGTACTTACTGCAAACCTAATGGAAACACCTTAGGTTAACTTCCCACATGTTTCTGAGATGACTGAAAGTTGTTTCATGCCTCTAGACATCAAGACAAAAAAGTTGTTATCTCAGTGCATACATGCTTGACAATACAAAGAGTATGCATTTCAATTTTAAACCAAAGTACTTACTGCAAACCTAATGGAAACACCTTTGGTTAACTTCCCACATGATTATGAGCAGTTTGAAAGTTGTTTCATGCCTATATACATCAAGACAAAAAAGTTCTTTTCTCAGGGCTTCCAAAGCTTTGCAATGACAAATAGTATACATTTCAATTTTACACCAAAGTACTTAGTGCAAACCTAATGGAACACCTTAGGTTAACCTCCCACATGATTCTGAGATGACTGAAAGTTGTTTCATGCCTCCAGACATCAAGACAAAAAAGTTGTTATCTCAGTGCATACAATGCTTTGACAATACAAAGAGTATACATTTCAATTTTACACCAAAGTACTTACTGCAAACCTAATGGAAACACCTTAGGTTAACTTCCTACATGATTCTGAAATGTCTGCAAGTTGTTTCATGCCTCTGTACAAGAAGACAAAAAAGTTGATTTCTCAGAGATTAGAGTGCTTTGACATTAAAAGTAGTATAGATTTGAATTTTACAGCAAAGTACTTAGTGCAAACCTAATGGAAACACCCTAGTTCAACTTCCCACATGATTATGAGTAGTTTGAAAGTAGTGTTCATGCCTCTGCTCATCAAGACAAAAAAGTTCTTTTCTCAGTGCTTCCAATGCTTTGACAATACAAATAGTATACATTTCAATTTTACACCAAAGAACTTACTGCAAAACTAATGGAAACACCTTAGGTTAACTTCCCCACATGATTCTGAGATGACTGAAAGTTGTTTCATGCCTTTAGACATTAAGACAAAAAAGTTGTTATCTCAGTGCATACAATGCTTTGACGTAACAGTAGTATACACTTAAATTGTACTGAAAAGTCCTGACTGCAAACCTAATGTAAACACCTTTGGTTAACTTCCCTCATGATTATGAGATGACTGAAAGTTGTTTCAAGCCTCTAGACATCAAGACAAAAAAGTTGTTATCTCAGTGCATACCTTGCTTTGACAATACAAAGAGTATACATTTCAATTTTACACCAAAGTACTTACTGCAAACCTAATGGAAACACCTAAGGTTAACTTCCCACATGTTCTGAAATGTCTGCAAGTTGTTTCATGCCCCTGTACATAACGACAAAAAAGTTGATTCTCAGAGAATAGAGTGCTTTGACATTAAAAGTATTATACATTTGAATTTTACACCAAAGTACTTAGTGCAAACCTAATGGAAACACCCTAGTTCAACTTCCCACATGATTCTGAGATGACTGAAAGTTGTTTCATGCCTCTAGACATCAAGACAAAAAAGTTGTTATCTCAGTGCATACAATGCTTTGACAATACAAAGAGTATGCATTTCAATTTTAAACAAAGTACTTACTGCAAACCTAATGGAAACACCTTTGGTTAACTTCCCACATGATTATGAAGCAGTTTGAAAGTTGTTTCATGCCTATATACATCAAGACAAAAAAGTTCTTTTCTCAGTGCTTCCAAAGATTTGCAATACAAATAGTATACATTTCAATTTTACAGCAAAGTACTTAGTGCAAACCTAATGGAAACACTTAGGTTAACTTCCCACATGATTCTGAGATGACTGAAAGTTGTTTCATGCCTCTAGACATCAAGACAAAAAAGTTGTTATCTCAGAGCATACAATGCTTTGACAATACAAAGAGTATACATTTCAATTTTACACCAAAGTACTTACTGCAAACCTAATGGAAACACCTTAGGTTAACTTCCCACATGTTCTGAGATGACTGAAAGTTGTTTCATGCCTCTGTACATAAAGACAAAAAAGTTGATTTCTCAGAGATTAGAGTGCTTTGACATTAAAAGTATTATAGATTTGAATTTTACACCAAAGTACTTAGTGCAAACCTAATGGAAACACCCTAGTTCAACTTCCACATGATTATGAGTAGTTTGAAAGTAGGTTCATGCCTCTGCTCACCAAGACAAAAAAGTTCTTTTCTCAGTGCTTCCAAGCTTTGACATACAAATAGTATACATTTCAAATTTTACACCAAAGAACTTACTGCAAAACTAATGGAAACACCTTAGGTTAACTTCCCACATGATTCTGAGATGACTGAAAGTTGTTTCATGCCTTTAGACATTAGAGAAAAAAGTTGTTATCTCAGTGCATACAATGCTTTGACGTAACAGTAGTATACACTTAAATTGTACTGAAAAGTCCTGACTGCAAACCTAATGGAAACACCTTTGGTTACCTTCCCTCATGATTATGAGCAGTTTGAAAGTTTTTTCATGCCTCTATACATCAAGACAACAAAGTTCTTATCTCAGTGCATACAATGCTTTGTCAGTACAAATAGTATACACTTCAATTTTACACCAAAGTACTTAGTGCAAACCTAATGGAAACACCTTAGGTTAACTTCCCACATGATATGAGATGACTGAAAGTTGTTTCATGCTCTAGACATCAAGACAAAAAAGTTGTTATCTCAGTGCATACAATGCTTTGACAATACAAAGAGTATACATTTCAATTTTACACCAAATTACTTACTGCAAACCTAATGGAAACACCTAGGTTAACTTCCCACATGATTCTGAAATGTCTGCAAGTTGTTTCATGCCCCTGTACATAAAGACAAAAAAAGTTGATTTCTCAGAGATAGAGTGCTTTGACATTAAAAGTATTATACATTTGAATTTTACACCAAAGTACTTAGTGCAAACCTAATGGAAACACCTTAGGTTAACTTCCCACATGATTCTGAGATGACTGAAGTTGTTTCATGCCTCTAGACATCAAGACAAAAAAGTTGTTATCTCAGTGCATACAATGCTTTGACAATACAAAGAGTATGCATTTCAATTTTAAACCAAAGTACTTACTGCAAACCTAATGGAAACACCTTTGGTTAACTTCCCACATGATTATGAGCAGTTTGAAAGTTGTTTCATGCCTATATACATCAAGACAAAAAAGTTTCTTTTCTCAGTGCTTCCAAAGCTTTGCAATACAAATAGTATACATTTCAATTTTACACCAAAGTACTTAGTGCAAACCTAATGGAAACACCTTAGGTTAACTTCCCACATGATTCTGAGATGACTGAAAGTTGTTTCATGCCTCCAGACATCAAGACAAAAAAGTTGTTATCTCAGTGCATACAATGCTTTGACGTAACAGAAGTATACAGTTAAATTGTACTGAAAAGTCCTGACTGCAAACCTAATGGAAACACCTTTGCTTTAACTTCCCTCATGATATTGAGGAGTTTGAAAGTTTTTTCATGCTCTTACATCAAGACAACAAAGGTTGTTATCTCAGTGCATACTATGCTTTGTCAGTACAATAGTATACACTTCAATTTTACACCAAAGTCCTTAGTGCAAACCTAATGGAAACACCTTAGGTTAACTTCCCACATGATTCTGAGATGACTGAAAGTTGTTTCATGCCTCCAGACATCAAGACCAAAAAAGTTGTTATCTCAGTGCATACAATGCTTTGACAATACAAAGAGTATGCATTTCAATTTTAAACCAAAGTACTTACTGCAAACCTACTGGAAACACCTTTGGTTAACTTCCCACATGATTATGAGCAGTTTGAAAGTTGTTTCATGCCTATATACAGCAAGACAAAAAAGTTCTTTTCTCCAGTGCTTCCAAGCTTTGCAATACAAATAGTATACATTTCAATTTTACA